>NC_025999.2:1946834-1997795 GCF_000442705.2 Elaeis guineensis
AACATCCCAAATAAGCGGATGACCTCAAGCTGCCTGGCATCTCCCTGAATCTGAAATAACAGTAGCAGAGTCACCCTGAAAAAAATTCTTTCCCGTGAAGCTGCTGTCTAGCAAAGGTGACACCTGTCCAAGCGGCGTGAAGCTCCACCGCCGGAACAAAGGCTCAAAAAGATGTGATCCACCAGCAACCAAAAGTCTCTCATCTGGGCTACGGATAACAAAGCCCGCTCTACCCTCCCATCTCTAACACTGCCATCTAAGTTAACCTTGACAAACCTCGATGGTGAGGGCTCCTAAGAATGAATAGAACCCTACGGATCGCTGTCGGGCAGCCAGGAGCTTCAGAGATCGGGAATGTCAAAGGACGAACTGACTGTGTCAAATTGACAGTATTCCTGGGCTAAACAGACCGCTCTCTCCAATATCCGACGCAGAAATCATCTCATCATCGAAGACAAGGTTGTTTCTTGACAGTCAAATCATAAAAGCAATATAAGCCATCCACCCACCACCCATAGTCGTCCTGTCAGTCACACTCTGATGGATCAAGCCAAGGAAAGACCCCAACCATGGATCAGTGCTCATCTTCCATGGATAATCGTCCGTCTGTCTCCAAATGATCCTCGTCCTAGGGCATCGCAAGACTGCATGCTCCGCAGACTCGTCCTCCACGTCACAAATCGGACACAAGGTCGAACCTCCATGCCCCTATCCTGAGAAGTGCTCGAGTAGGAAGATGGCTCCAGGCCAGTTTTCAAAAGAAAAATCTGCACCCTAAAATGAGCTGCAACTCTCCAAATTTAGGCCGCCTTATCCATCTAGAAGGCATCGGGTCTGTACAAATGGAAGAGATCCCTCAAGCAGCAGGAACGTTTCCAGACCCTCACATCCTAAGTGAGGTGCACCAAAATCGGGATGGAAGGATCCGCTCCAAAGAGCCAGATGATCTCCTGTACTCTCTTAGTTGGAGGCATCAATAATGATGAGGTCAAACATCCTATGTGATCCTCCACCTCATTACTGACAAGGATCGACCAGCGAGATAAAGGAATGCTCGAAATTAAGCATCCTGGATCACCTCCATCGAACGGCCATTATCGATCAAACACCTGATCTGGTCCATCACATCGAGCCCCGGAGCACAAATCTTTCTTCAGATGAAAGAGCAGCCCTAAGCAGCCTGGATGGAAGTCCCATAACTCCACTACCATAGTGAGCTCTCATCACCTTGCTCCATAAGCAGTCGACTGGATCAGAAATCTGACCGTATGCCTGACAATCAAAGTCTCCCTCCTGATCAATAAAAATAGATTCCCAATCCACCATCCCGTATAAGCTGAACACCACCTCCCAGGAGAGCAGATGGATCGATGACGATCGCGGCCAGATCTCCGCAGTTTCCATCCCTCTGATACAAGCAACGGGGACAATCGTATTAGCCAGGAGGTAACCAGAACAGAGCTCAATATGATCTCACCAGAGGGGTCTTGCCCATGAAAGAGAGGGTGCTAGCCTGCCAGCCCTGAAGATGTTCTGAATCACTACTCCAAGGGTATACACTCAGTCCGCGGAAACAACGATCTGTGATCGGACCCCAAGATAGGTCAGCATCCCTGACTGCTCCTGAATCCTTAGGATCTCTTTGATCACCAATCTGACCTGGGCTTTCGTCCTCAAATAAAAATGATTGTAGACTTCTGCATAATGACCAACTGCCCTGACGTCTGGCAGTGGGCCTGACAATAGAGGCAAAATGCTCCGCATTTTGGATAGAGGCACGCTCGATGAGGAGGCAACGTCTACAAAGAGGTGCGAGAGAGGCTGGACACCTGAGGCTGGCCAATATGGCTCTAGGGCCTATCCCTAAACCGCTGCTCTCAATGCCCTGAATAAAACATCAGCGCATAAAATGAATAGGTAGAAAAGAGAGAGCAATCTTGACAAAGGCCCACAGAAGAAAGAAAAGCTCTGTCGAGGTGCCATTGACGAGGATGGTGAAGCTCGAGCGCTCGATGCAGTCTATGATCCAAGTAATCCATCCCTCCTCGAAACCCAACTCCTGAAGCATCCGTCGGAGGAAAGCCCAACTCATCCAATCATACGTCCGCTCCATATCCAGCTTAATGACCATGAGGCTGTAGTGACATGCAGCTCTTTGGAGATTGTGCATGAACTCCTGAGCAAGCAAAACGTTGTCGGTGATAGACTGACCTCCAACAAAAGCACCATGCTCCGGGCTAATCAAACGGGGCATCAGTGGCTTCAACTGCTCAACCAGAACCCTCACACACACCTTGTAGAGGGTTGTGCAGAGGCTGATGGGTTGAAGTGCTTAAGAATCGAAGCATCCGGCCGCTTCAGAATGAGGGTAATAAGGATCTGCTCCATGCCCTCGAAACACCTCTGGACTCGAAGGCCACCTGCACCACCTCCACTACCTCCTCCCGGATGATCGACCAGTACTGTCAGAAAGTTGTCAATTGATTCTTCTACTAGTAAAAAAAAAAAGCGAGGAAAAGAATAAGAAGGAAAGCATTAAATAAACCATAAATTTGTCTTGCCAAACAAATGCTGTGTCTGTGAGATGATGAAAGTTTTCCATTGGCTATATTTCATACGCATCTGACAGAAAAGTTGCAATGAATCGCATGTGGCCTCATAAAATCAGATCATGTGCAGTTGTTTATTGCACAGCAAGATTGAAAAAAAAAATATTTATTTAATATAGAAACGATAAATGTCAGCAAACCCATGCACAAGAAGTGGTAAATTTCTTTTCCATTTTTATAGAAAGATTTTGTAAAGCACATCTTTCTAAGGAAAAAAAAAATCACACATTTAGTTTCTTCTTAATGTGGTACATGATTACCTTCTGTAAAAACAATACAGAGAAGTGCTAGCATTGGAGAGGACAAGATGAATTGAACCTAATAACTTGAAAAAGCTGAATATGTATCATGTTCCCAGGATCAAGTTTAAACACATGCAAAGAAAAGAAAAGAAAGATATTCAACACCAAAAAGAACACAAGTCAATAATGGAATAACAAATTGATTAAAACCCTTTTCAATAACCTGCCCAAGATTTGAAGCATGACTAGAACTGCTCGTGCCTCCTATTGCTGGAGTAGAAATAAAAAGGAATTTTCATAGGAGTCATGATCCTTCGGAGGAAGCCCAAGGTATCCTACCTATTGAGGCTAATGGAAGAGAGTATGATCAATAGAGGAACTAGTAATAAGGGCATGCAAATTGCTGTTTGATGCCTTTCTCATGGTTGGGAATCCAGTCTCCGGTCTTGATCACAAGAAATGTAGTGGTATGCATTGTTGATATTAGTGTGAAAGCTTCCATTTTTGTCTGTCCTTTAAAGCAGATTTATTTCTTATTTGGTTTTGGTTTGACTCCATTTTGGTACCTTCCCTCTTTTCCTACCCATTGAACTGGGAAGACTGTGCCTTTGTTCTGAAGCAGGGCATCGATGTCCCCAAACTTTGCTACTTCCTGATTCTGTGATTAACAAAATTATAGGCAGTAAGCTCCCACTTTTACTGTAGATTTTTAAAAATTAAGGTGACGAGAATGCTGGCACACAAATCTAAAGTAATATACAAGCAGAACATATAGGAGGAATATGACAAGTTAGAGAAAGACCATACACAGTGTTGTATAGAGTTGCATGTTCATACACTGCTAGGGATTCTGTTCCTCCTAAATAAACAGATAGCATTTATAAGAAAGAAATATTGAACTACTACAAATGTGGAGATGGGAAAAACTAGATGGAGCCTCCTTAGTTTATGACAATTTGGATGAGGATAATGGACACAGTTTAAGCAGAGAAACAGATAGTATAGCCTGACTTTTGGGAGTATATTCCTTAGCAAGTCCCCGACTTGAGTTTAAATAAGGGGAGGCACGTCTTTTGAAAGCTTTAGCAAGCTCACCTTTTGTATTTGCCGTACCAAGGCTCCTCTAATAGTGGTAAAAAGAAAATATAGTTTTGTGAAAACAGAACATTATACAGCAGAGTAGTTACTCAAGAACAGAAACCAAGAAGAAGAATGGACACAAGGACAGGATTAAGGGAGTCTGATCATGACATTTTCTTAGAGAAAACTAGAGATAATGAAACTTAAAATTGATAGCAGCTTTTCACCGAAAGTTACTGATTTCCACTTTGTAACATCTAGGTTGAAAAAACTTCATACCTCATTCTTGTGCACAATTAAAATTGTCCATCTATTGATTTTATATTGGAGGATGCATCTAACAGGTGGTTCAAATATATATTAGTTCTGTGCTATTCATTTGGATGGCCAGTCTTCAATTATTGGGAAAATATTTACTAACACAAGGTATGCAGCTACATATATACATGTATATGTGCATTACCGCATGTATTTAAATCAATTCATAGCATAGATACACATATACGACCTTGCATAATACCCATCAGGTGCACATAGCAATATTAGATTTCATTGGTGTAGCAATGCATCTTAACAGCTTTTCAACGTTATAAATAAAAAAAAAAAAATGCTTCTATTTAGAAATCTCCCTTTAAAGTCTGATCTGATTTTGATTTGGTATTACCAAACATACTGAAGAACTTGTATATCAAATCTATTATACAGGAGACTGAACAGTCATTGAATTCTAAGGAACATAAAAACACATTAAAGATGAGGGAGAAGTTGTTCTTACCTCCTTATTCTCTAATTATGATAATTTTGACATGCCATATGAGTGTCCTATCCAATATAAGCTGCATGGTGGTTCTTGTTTGAGGCCAGATATATAGCTCAGCCAGCATCCATCCATTGCTCAGCCTGCAGCACAAGCTACAAGCTCAGTTTACCCAAAAAAAAAAAAAGCCAAATAAATCAAAGCAGAGTCAAAATAGTGAATTGTTTCACTTTAGGAGTCATCTGCTCCTAAATTTGGTGATGCATATTCAAATGTCTTTCTTGGAAAAGGATTGCTCCTTAAGTATTGGATGCTGATAGCTTAACATATTAACCCCTGTGACATATTTCAGTACAAAATAAAAATTATCTAAAGCTCTCAAATTGTAATATGTACATTGGTGCTTTTCAAACATCAATCCCACCTCACCACCAAGCCATCCTTTTCTTTTGCTCAATGGCTAGCAAGAACCGGCACTTTGCCAAGGCCCTTGGTATTCTCATGAGTATTGTTAAGCTTGACACTTCACTAACATAGGTCAGAAAAGCTTCAGCATAGCTAATGTTTCTGGTAGACATTATCTGTGTATCTTTCTCGGGACTTCACAGATAAGTGGAACCAGAGGACCCAAACAAAAACAACATTTCCATTGGCTTGCTTATGGTTAGTATGCTGAACAACTTGAACTTTTGGGTTCATTGAAACAAAAAAAGTAATTTCAGTAAGTCAGATTTGAGCAGTGCAAGGACAGAAATGTATGCCAACCCTAGAAAAAGTAAGCATATCCTCAAGTGGAACCTCCACTAATATGAAAAATGAACGTAATTGGTGACCATGGATCAGATGGCAATGGTAGTGGATTCTATAGGAGTCACTTCAAAATTATTGGGGATTGATACCATTAATACCAGCAAATTGGAAATTAAAGCTCTTTATGTTTGCCTATTTGAATTCTGATGTTCACTGAGGTTATTTAGTAGGATTACTTGTCAAGCTAATGGTACCAAGGTCCCTGAAGGCTGCCTGATATTTATTATTGAGGTTAAGTCAGAACTTTCTGGTCATGAATGTTCTTCTCTGGACCAATGATCTCCTTTTAGTCAATAACATTGCAGAGAAAACCTTTATTTGTTAACATTGCTCTCCCATTATTTCAAACCTTTTGACCATTAAACCTATTACGAAACTCTGCAAATGTAAAGGATAACAGCATTTTTTTTTTTTTTTTGTAGGGTGGTTCATAAATTTAATAAAGTTTCTTTCTTTTCTTTTTCTATTTTTTAAGCAAAAGATGGTAAAACCATTTAAATTTATAAACACAAAATTTCAAATTAAGAATGCAGAATAATGACAGCACCTTGGAGAAGACTGATTGGAGATAACATGTAAAGCATGGATGAGATGGAAGAAAGGAATGACAACTTGCAAGATTTCAAAATTGTGCAGCTAAATATCAAGACGACACCATCATAAATATGGATTTATTATTGCAAACAAACAAAATATTCTAGACTTAATCAAGAAATACAGTAAGAGTTCTTTTTAGCATAAGACTATGAACCTCAACTGGATCAATCTTTATAAGAATCATATAGCTCTCCTAACTTCATCTCAGAATCATCTGCAAGGGAAGAATCGTCTATGGTACCATCAATCTCATCATCCCCGCCATTCATAAATGTATTTTGCTTATTAAAATCACCATCAAATAAAGCACCCTCAACATCAGAACTCATTAAAACTCTCAATTCTCGTTCTCCTTCCTCTATAACCAGTAAGCCCCAGGATCTTCTCCTTCCAGAGGACCAAGGGACATTTGTCAATCAACTCAGAACCTTCATATGCTTCTGTCAGAAACACACTGAGATGCTTCCCCCTTTCGGATACATAAAATATGCCAAAGTGCTTCAAAAGAAGCCTCATTAGCTTCTGAGGCATTACAAATTCACATCGAAAGTGCGTGAGGTGGTCCGTAACAAGCCGCTTTTCAATGGTAAAGCTCAATATCTCATGCATGATTGCCACAGCCCTCTTATCAAACTCTTGCACGCCAGGTGAGAGCCCTTTAGCATCAGCATATGGAGACAAGTATGACCTCTTCTGGAAATGCTCGATTTTACCACCATATCTAAAGAGCTTCTTGTAATACAGAGGAAATTTCATTGGGAAAGGAAGGAAAATAACACCAGGTTCAGGAGGAATATCAGATATTCTTCCTGTTGCCATAGCTTTTTTCTCTAGCTCTGTAACAGCCCAAGCGGGACTCCAAGAAACAAGCTGCAAATACTCAGCATCCTCAATTCTTACAACCTTGAAGTGATCTGGAAATATATGGATCCATCTATTTCTGAAATCATAAGGAAGGCCAAAATCTCATCTAAAATGTGCAATTTTATCAACTGGAAGCCTCTTATCCACTGACATCATCAATAACCTTGTAACATGCTCAACTGCTTTCTCTGAATGCTCTTCTAATAGCCTAGCCTCTTCTTCCACAAGATCCTCCGCTTCCCTAGTTAGCCCACACCATATCACTCCCTTCTTGTCCCTGTACAGCTCAAATAGCTTTGGGGAGTTGCAGATAAAATGTGCGACCTTATGTGGCTTACTCAGATTAATCTGCTGCCGATACTGCTCCAATCTTTTAAGTTGTATCACTTGTTCAGGTTCTCTCTTCAATGCCTCCATCACAGCTAATACTTTTGAAGTGACCTTCCACCGCTCTGTGGCTATCTCAAGATCATGCACCCTCTTCTTCTTGCTGCGATCTTGCACCCTTCTACTCTTTGTCATCGTGCGCTTTTGTGAGGCCATGAAGAACCAATGAAAAGAAAATCCAGTGCTTTTTCTCAACATGTTACAAGCAGGAATCAAAAACCCTTCACCAATTTTGTTAGTTAACTTTGTTGAACCAAAAGCCAGGGTACCTGCCATTCTAGCAAACACTCTTCTGGCACTCTTGACAAGTATCTTTACAAACTATTGCATAATGATTCTAAACTCAGACTTTATAGCAATAGTTGAAACTGCACTTTTTCACTCTTCTTTTCTTTCATACAAGGGCAGTTTCATGATAATGGCTATAAAAAGAATTACTTGGAAGACATCCACTGCTTTGCCATTTTAAAGATTAATGAAGTTTGACCACACTTTTTGATGAAAAAATTAGCTCACAAACAACCATCTGCCCAAAAACAGCTCTAGCGGTTTCAGTTTTATGCTTAATTCTTGGGCAGGACAGAAGGGGTTCAAGACTTTGCAGCTCTGCAGAAACAGGAACCATCTAATGTCAACCATTATCATCACTCAAAAAGTTTTTCTTTTTAGAAAAAAAAAAGAAGAAAAGACAAGAAAAGTTTACATCTTATCATCCAGTAAAAAATCTTTAGAGCCTCTTGCCAGTCTCAAAGTTTCAGGTCAAGCCATTTAACAAGTTTATGGTTTACTATAAATCCATAAATGTAAACCTATTTTTTAAAAAGAGAAACATATCCTGTCCTTGACCAAGAATTTTGTCAGTGTTGGACTTGGAGGTGTTTGAGGCTTTGCAGCTGTGCAAAGCTGAAACCACAAACTCCCTGCAACCCCCACAATGATGCAGCGCCCACACAACAAAAAAAAAAAGGGAGTTTGCAGCTTGCTGTTTGTAGCAGAAATTCTCTAGGGCAATCACAAACCTCCAAAACAAGCTAGAAATGTTAGGATCAAACCTCCAAAACCAGTCTGATCTAAATCCAACAATTTACATTAAATAACCACAAAAGAATTATCAATGAATGAGTTTGTCCTATGTATCTACTATCAGGTTTCTACAGCATATTTTTCTCATGGATCTGAAATCTTTATTAACTAAGCTTCTTCACACTCTTCAATACCAGTTCTAAGGTCATTTTGGAAGCCTCCCTCCTCCTTCCAATCCTAAGGAAAACAAATCCAGGTCCCTTCTTTTGGGCACTAACTTAGATCTTGACTGCAACGGAATAATTCCAAGTTTCCAAATACTATACTCTTTTCCAAAACTACTTGCGGTTCTGTTATCAATCCAAGTTGGCATCTATGTACATGCAAATACACATTAAATGGGAACCCTTCATGAATGGAGACAGTCCCTTCTGAACGTTTTGCTATCCCTAGATGCTAAAGAGGGTATTCTGAGATATCACCAACGATGAGATTTTCTGAAACTTGAGAGTTGGCCATTCCTTCTTTGGCTTTACTCATCCCACACATACAATAGCATGGCCAACTTTCTATTTCCTTCTTATTCTTTTCCTTGCTTTTTTTTTTTTTTACTGGTAGAAGAATCAATTGACAACTGCATTACTGGATTTTTCAGTTTTAGATATGTACATACAATCTACCATATCTATAGTACTTCCAAAAGCAAATCGAATGGATCTTTGGTCATCCTTGTGTAAATGTCAACCTACCCGGCACATTCAAATCCTTTTTATGATAGCCCATTAAGGATATTAAATATTTTTCCACAACAGATACATAATGCCATTATATGAAATGCTATTTCATCTTTCACTTTAATATATAAAATTAATATCCTCACAAATCTTAGACTCCACCATAGTCGTCTATTCCATTGAATTGAATTAAATTTCTAAAACAACAATTATAGTCTAATATATAAATCTGATTTCTTCCATTCTAATAATAGGCCAGGCCATAAGGTAAGGTAAACCATTTAATAACTGATACTGATTTTAGTCATGCCTCATACCATCTCTCAAACCAAAACTCTGTGGATGCTCCCATCTATAATAAAGAACAAGGAAAAGAGGAGTACCGTCCATGCCAAGCTCAAGCGCAACAAGAGGACTGAGAAAAAGAAACAGGCCAAGGATCACAAGGCACCACAGTCCAGAGAGCTCCCAAGCACAACAAAGAGGCACGAAATAATCTCTTCCACCAACCCCTCTCTCTATTGTTGTTAGGGGTTTTTTTGAGCTCTTTTTTCCTTCAAAAATTGCTTTGTAAATTTTTTTCTCATTGTTGAAATTTAGCCCCAGGTGACTGAGAACACAAGGGAGCCTCATGAGACTGTTTGTAAATCAGATTATGGAGACGTGAGTGATCTACATTTATTATTTTGTCTTTCTATTTTGAGGTTCTTTTAGATTAATTTTGTGAAAGTAAGTAATTTGTTACAGCACTTTTGTGATTGTAACAAAATTAGACAGTGGAATTTAGAGTGCTTTGAGGTTTTTGGCACTGATTGGACAGGGAATTTGGGTTGCAGGCCTAAATGATTTTCTTTTTCTCTTTCTCAAAATCATAAAGGAATTTTATTTAAAAGTATAAGACTGACACACAGAAAATATATGATAACCACGGGGTTGTAGATGTATTGGATATTTATAAGTTTTACATAAGTTGAAGTCAGGAGATTATAAATTCTAAATGCTAATGATTGATTCAATTACAATAAAATTATAATATGATTATGATAGAAGGGTTTTTATGCATTTTGTATTGTCATTCATTAAATAAGCATATATTAGAGGGTTCATCACATGCATAGCATGTATATTTCACTAGTTCCAATGAAGGTGGAAAACCAAAACGAGTTACTACAGTTAAACAAGCTATAAAGGCAACACCTGATCCTTCTAGGTTTTAGAATATTCTGGGCCAAACAGCACATATGAAGACTCTAGACAGCTGAAAACTCTTGGTTGTTTTCCTGAAATACAACCTACAGTATTCCAGTGAAGCAGCAACAAAACAACGTCTACCGATTAAGATGAAAAATAAATTAAGAGATTCTAGACCAAACAGCACTAAGATTGTGGTTAGTCCAAAACTCTTCCTTTAGGCCGTCAAGGCCTCACCCTTCTTGCAACTCTTTTCCTAAAAAGATACATAAAATCCGCCGTATCCCAGTGAAGCAGCAAACAGAAGAATGAGTTTGTAACAGTTAAAACGAACTGTACACGAACACCCACTTCTTTCAAGATTAACAGATTGCAGACCAAACAGCACGGATAAGGATTATAGTTAATCTATAACACTCGTTTTAGCCATCTAGATTTCCCCTTTCTTAGATTTCTTTTCCTGAATGCATATAATCCACCTTATTTCAGTGAAACAGATACCAAAGGACGAGTTTGTGACAATGAAAACGAACCGGAAACACCCAATTCTTTGAAGGTTAAGAGATTCCAGACCAGACCAAACAGCACCAAGTTAACATCAAATAACGACTCAGGAAATCGAATTCCGACACGGGGATTTGAATTCCGACTCAAGAATTCCATAATAGGATCTTTAACAACCTAGAAACCCTAAAGAGAAGAGGGCTGACAACGTACCGGAGCCCTTCAAAGGAGAAGCGATTCCTGGATCGCCAGAAAGAAAACCACATCGTGAAGGCGATCCGAGCTGCGACGGATCACACGACGCCCGAATCCAACCAAACAACCATCGCATCGGCCGACCGGAGACGGGATACCGGACGGCGAGTT
Organism: Elaeis guineensis; assembly: GCF_000442705.2. NCBI lineage: Eukaryota > Viridiplantae > Streptophyta > Magnoliopsida > Arecales > Arecaceae > Elaeis > Elaeis guineensis. The sequence continues at coordinate 1,957,999 of NC_025999.2, forward strand.
TCCACGCGGACCTGTGATCTGCCGTCCCTCTTGCCGACAGTAGGGCATCGAGTCCGTCCGTTTGGATCGAATAAGCCACACCGTCCGGGCGCCGGTGAACCAGGTGGTTTGCTCTGGTTAGACCAGCTTGGCATTGTGTGATGGATGGAACCGGAGTACGTCCGGTATCCTGCGTTGGCTACATAAATGTTTATTTCACAATAAGCGAGAAATGTTCATATATGATATAGAGGGAAAAATCCGATCTCCGCTGAAGCCGATATACAGGATGGCTTGAGTAGGTATACCAACTAAAAAAATTATAGAATCTATGCGACAGTTTGTCACGAGCAAATAAACAGGAGATAACAATGTATCTCTCTAGATAAAATAAAAAATAAAAAATATATTTTATTTAATAAAATAAAATTAATGATTTGATTTTTCAGATTTTTATAGTACTTTCATCCTCACCAATAAATAGAGATTCAAAGAGAACTTTTCAAATACACAATCACCAATACTTGTTCATTTCCCTCCATTTTAGTGGCAGAGTGTAAGAGAGAACAAAGAGGGCCACTCTGCCCCTCCAAAAATATTTAAAATACTTATTACCTATATATTTATATTTATGATGACCATCTCAATATTTTAATCTTATACATATTACGAGTCCATCAGTTTGAGAAAATATCATATAATTAATTTATATATTATTTTTTATTAAAAATAATATTTTTTTAAAGAAAGAATAGTTATTTATTTATTCTTCAACCTTTAATATGGAAGAGATTATTGAGATTTTTATACAATTAAAATTATTTTATAGGTGGTATAAAGTAATATTTTTTACTTATCTTTATTTATACATAAAATTAAATATTTATTGATATTTTTATAATATTTTAATTATATATATTTTTATTTTATAATATTTTTTACTCTGTTCTGTAGTTTTCTGACTTGAACATCGGAATATTTCCATCGGAGCCAACTCCGATTAGAAACTTAATTTGTTAGCTAATAAGTCGTCGCAACTCAATGAAAACCACATTCTTTCTCCATCCGATCTGATCACCGCCAGAAAACTAGCTGCAATTGATTGACGCTAGGAGGGTCGAGTCTGTTTTGGGAAGAAGCAAACAACCTATCATCATGGCACCACATAAGGGGACTTTCTTGCACCACTCCAATGCCACCACCTCAAGGCCAGCTGGCGTTCTTGCCAATGCACAAGCACCGCTGCAGCAAATGGAAGCGCCGCCTCGACCCTCCCAACCAATTGCGGGAGTAGATCCTAATCAGCTTAATCTGCTCGTACAATAGGTGCAGTCCAAACAATGCAGCCAACCAACAAGGCACTAAGAGAAGGATTTCAACTGACACCACCTTAGCCCCTCAACATAGCCCAAAGCATGAAAGACAGAATCGGCTTAGCCAGCCTAGAAGCCCTATCCGAGAAAGAAGACGGTCCCCTACTCCGTAGTTCAAGAAAGACTCTACCTCGAATCGATCTCCTCGTCGATCTCTACCTCAATATTCAGAAGCATACAATGCTCGAGATGTCGATGTGGACCATAAGCTTCAAGATATGAACTAGCAAATTGAAGCTCTGCACAACTAGGCCCCTACTAAAGATGGTGAGCTCGGCTTCAGCATCGACCCACTATTTAACACTAAGATCATACAGGAGCCGATCTTTGCTTATTTCAATATGCCGCAATTGGAGGCCTATAATGGTTCAACTGATTTTATAAATCACCTCAAGAGTTTCAAAGCTTTGATGCTCATGCACGATGCCACCAATGGGATATTGTGCCAAGCTTTTCCTTTCACTTTGTGAAAAGTGGCTCAATATTGATATTTCAATCTGAAGCCAAATTCCATCCACATCTTTGAGCAACTCAGCCATCTTTTGCCATGCACTTCATTAGCAGCAGGAGATAGTACTGAGGGTCAGACTCATTGATAAACATCAAACAGAAGAAAGGAGAAGCTGGGAGGAGCCGGGAGGAACACAGCTCAGGAGGGAGGAGCTGGAAGGAGCAAGAGCACGGACGGGAGAGAGGAGCCACTTGAGGAGGAGAAGAGAGGAGAGAGAAGGAGTCATTCGGATCTTTGACGAGGAGGGAGCAGGGAGGAGCGGAGGGGAAGATCGATCTATCGAAACCCTTGACTTGAGGTGGTTTTCTCCTCTTTTGGCTTGATGCCTATTGATCACACCACACGACTCTCAAAGTATCGAAACCTCTATGATTTCATTGTGCAGGTGCGCATATTGGCTCCGCATGCGTGATGGGTTCGATCTCAGCCTCTCAGGTGTAACTGAACTAGGGCAAATCATAGAGCATGTGCACGGTGGAGAGCGCACAACTAGAAATCAATCAAATACAAAGGATAGCATGGCCTATTATCCACTGCAGGATTTGCACGATCCAATTGCACCTGGTGCAATTGTGCAAGTGGAACAGAGCACATGGGCACGTGATCATCCCGGACGTGCGCCTGATTGCTCTATGGGCTCAAAGCATTCGGACAATGTATGAGTTAGCCTCTACACATGGTTTGACTATGTGCAGCTTTAACCCGTGACTTACTGTATGTGCGACAGCATATTGGTCTTCACGGCATGATTTAATTGTGCGGGACTTGGTCTCCACAACATCCAATGAAGCATCCAATGTGCCATTTAATTCCTATAAATTCTTACATCCAGCTCTCAGTCTCCCATGGCCACAGCATTCATCGAGAGTTAAAGTACAAGTTCTCGTAGAAGTGTTATTTTTGAGTACCTCAGAATCTTATTTGAGAAAGGAAAGTAAGGGCACCAGTGATATTTCTATTCTCATCTTATTTTTACATTTCATGTTTACCATCCAATGATATTTTCTTTGCTTTTAGTAAATGAGCTGATACAAAAGATATTGTAAAATTTCTTTAATGGTCTTGCATTTATCAGTAATTTAAGCAACTCATGGTCCTCATCAGGTCTACCCTCCATTATAGCTTTTTGATGTCGAGCAAGTATCCTATTTATCATAATTTTTTTTGTGATTCATTTTTGCAAATTATGTTGGATGTGAGGGTTTAGCTATGAAGTAGTTAATTATTTAATCTTAATCATTTTATTCTGAACCAACCTCTTATGTGGGCTTTGCTGCATTCATTAAAGACTATGTCTCATGTATATAAATGATGATCTTATCAATATCTCTATAAAAAGAATATAATTTTTCTATCTATTGTTGTTTTTTTTATGTTCATTTAGTAATTTAAGGATATGTGCTTAAACTTTTTGGTCCCCTATGATGTACTGAAGTAATTTGCTTGTCTTTGACTTTGTTTCATGTATGGACATACACCGAATGGTTAATTTACTTTAGCTAATGAATTTAATAGTAGAGTGGTTAGTTTAATTACTGATATTTAATATAGGTCTAAGGCCTGACAGCGAGCTACAGACTAGTTACTGGTCTAGACATCTCGCAATTATTGATTAATCTAAGGTGATACATTTTATAGACCCATAAGTCTAGATTTATAATTTTGTGATACCTATAATAAATATAACAAATAATTAAATTATTTAAAAATAGTTATAAATTATAAGAATATATTTCAAAAATTAAAAAAAATCCTAAACTTAAAAATAAATAGATAACTGGATATAATAAATATAATAAATAATTAAGATAAACTTTACTAATTATAAAAATTTTTAGAAATAATAAAAATATATCCTAGACCTAGAAATGGGTACATATTGAATGTAATAAATATAATAAATAATTAAAAAAATTATTAATTATAAAATATTTAAAAATTGTAAAAATATATTTTAGAAATTATAAAAATCCTAAACGTAGAGATGGCTAGGTAATTGAATATAATAAATAATTAAAATAAATATTATTGATTATAAAAATATAATTTAGAAATTACAAAAAATCCTAAATATAGAAATGGGTAGGTAACTGAATATAATAAATAGTTAAAATAATAACAAATATTTAAAAATTAAAAAAATTGGAAAAGTATGGATATCATATATGTAACTTAAATCTAATTTCATGATTTTTTTAAAATTAGATGGACCCCGATAGCAAGCAACAGAAGGATCCAGATATTGGGAGGTGTTTTGAAAAAATGGAGAAGGATCGGCATCAATGAAAATGTATTACTGTGGCCTAAAAAATAGAGAAGGTGAAGTCATCCGATTGAAGCAACATTTGGTGGGTAACTTCAGTGATGTCAAAAAGTGTCCAAAGGTATCCGTAGAGATTCGAACGATGATAAGGGATCATCTACAGAAAGAAAAGGAGGCAAAAATAGTATCCAAAGCTTGAAGAGAAGCATTTGATTATCGAACATCTCAATCATATGTTCATATAGACTTTGATGATGATAACGATTATTTTGATCCAAATAATTTAGAGATAGCTCATTTATAGAAGGCTATTAGGGCCTCTCGACAAGACCAATAGCAATATGAAGAGGTATTGAGACATAGAGCACAGTTTGGATGTTCTCAATTTGAGAAGGATGGTGGTTCTAGTGTAGAAGAAAGATCACGTTCACATTTACAGTTTGCTGGATTAGAGATGAGTCAGTCCATAAGGATGGAACATCTTTAATCAAGTCATTATTCGATGCATTTAGGAAGAAGTCGAAGAAAAACTCAAGAGGTCCCAGTATCCATGATCTAGATCCTATGGTATATCCAGATCTAAAGTCAAAACAACCACGAATTGATGACTATATAAATAAGGATAAGAAAAAACAAATAGAAAGGGCAATTGCTAATTAGTTTCACTTTAGCCATATTCCAGTATGAATAGTAGCAAATACATACTTTTGATTGATGATTAGTATGGTATAAAAAATCAGTCCAGATATTGATCCTCCTACATCCTATGAGATACATGGACTATATTTGCAACAGCAAGTTGCAAATATTAAATCTTGGATTGAAAGTTATAAAAGAGAGTGGAACACTTATGGAGTGACATTGATGTGTGATGGTTGGTCCGGACCTACTAGAAGGAGTATTATCAATTTTCTAGTCTATTATGATAGGATAACCATCTTTCATAATTCAGTCGATGCTTTAGACAAAATACATAACTCTAATTATATTTTGGCCTTAATGAGAGATGTAGTTGATGAGATTGGTGAAAAGTATATCGTCCAAGTGGTCATAGATAATGGAGCAAACTATATGAAAGCAGAAAATGATCTGATGCTAGAAAAGCAACATCTATATTGAACCCCTTGTGCAATTCATTGTATAGACTTGATGATGAAGGATATCAGGCAGCTATCTAAGGTAAAATCCACGGTAGATAATGGACAAACAGTATCAAAATACATCTATAATCATATCTGGGTACTTGCTCTTATGAGAAAATATATACAAGGAGAGCTGCTTAGGTCGGGATTGACAAGATTTGCCACTAATTATATAGCTATAAAAAGCCTTCTTGATAATAAGTCTAGTTTGAGAGCTATGATGATTTATGATGAATGGAAGGCTTCCAAATATGCAAGGACCAATACTAGATGATGTGTTGAGGGCATTATATTGAGTAATGATTTTTGGGATAAGTACTCAGAGGTGGTTAAGGCAATAGAGTCCTTATATATAGTGCTACGGATAGTAGATACTGAAAAATTTTCTCAAATGGATTACGTATATCCCAAGATATCTGCCTGCAAAGAAGAAATTAGAGCCGCAATAAGATAGAAAAAAGCAGCACCATATTTGCGTATCATTGAGGACGGATGGGATACTCAAATGGGGAAGGAATTATACTTGACAGGTAAAATTTATTTGAATCTCAACTAGGATTGACAAAATATGACCCGACTCGTGTTCGACCTACCATAAACAGGTTTGGGTTTAGGCTAAACGGATTCGGATCATAAACGAGTCGATCCGTTTAATCCGTTTAATAATTGGGTCGGATATATCTGATCCGTTTAACCCATTTAATATTTAGGTTGGATTGAGTCAGATAACCCATTTAACATGTTTAATCTGTTTAACCTATTTCTGATCCATTTAATCCGACCTGTTTAACCTGTTTAACCTATTTAAGACCTGTTTAAAACATGTTTAACCTGTTTAAAACCTGTTTAATCTATTTAATCCGTTTAACCTAATTTGACATATTTAATAAATGGATTAAATGGATCGGATCGGGTTACCTGTTTAATAAACAGATCGGGTTCATGTTTGAATTTTTTATCCATTTAATAAACAAATCAGGTTTACATTGATCATTTTCTAATCCGATCCGTTTATGAGCCGACCCATTTATAACCGACCTAATCCGTTTGCCACCCGTAATCTCAACTCTCATTTATCCTTTATCAAATAAGCTGTGAATATCTTTATTTTTAATCAATGTTGTTCTTATTTTTCATACAGCCTACTATTTAAATCCTAAATATCAATATGGCCATAATATTATCTTGTATTAGGAGCTGCTGATGGTCCTGAGGAATGTTGTGTAGAGGCTAAAAAGTGATCTGGACTTGACAGCAGAAGCTATAAATGAGGTAATAAATGAGTAGATGCCTATCATAATAGGATTGTTAATATGTTTTTAAATTATATTAATTTATTGAAATTAATGACATCCAATAAGAAGTCTATATTGATTGGATAGGAAAAAATTTTTTGAGAGAGGAAAGAGAGCTTTGGAGAACAAAGGGCACATCGATCCATATCTAAAATGTCACCAGATATTAATATGTTACTTTTTTATTATCTTTACATCTATGTATAGTCGAGGACTTAAATGTTTATATACATATGTATTATCTGAGAGAGTGGTAGATCCATTGAGACACATCTGCATCAAATCTAAGAAAAACTGCTATTCGAATTCTATCACAAACTGTCTCATCAAGTAGATGCAAACACAATTGAAGTACATTTACTCTAATCCATACGAAAATCAGAAATCGTCTAACCTCACTAAGATTAAAAGATCTGATTTTTGTTCACTATAATATGAGATTAAAGCTTAAGTATGTCAACGAAGAAAAAGAGCTCAGACAAGATGACCCATTCTAAGAGGACTTTGTCCATGATGTGGAGAATCTTATGTTGAGCTAGATTGCAGATCAGGAATTACGGGATCTATTAGTATTGGATGAGCCAGGAGATCCCCCGACTATATAAAACAATAGCACATGAAGCAGATGTACAAGATGTGGATGCTATCACCCCTCCACTCCAGCTCCATTTCTAGATCAACAATAAGATTCATCATCTCAAATGTCGTGAGCAAACACTGCAATACCACTTGTGGAGGGGGTTTGGTTTCTGCAGAATTCTCATAGAAAATAAAAATCTCCTAAAAGCATGCTAAAGATAAAGAGCCAAGGAATAACAACATTCCCAATGAACTCATCAAGTTGTCCAAAGTTCATGATGAAGATCTAAGAAGTATATTTTAAAATGATACAACACTGTTAAAATTGTGTTCTATGTATTCAATATACAGGAATGTGTGTAAGAGGGGGGGGGGGGAGGGAGGAGATTGCTGTCATGTTGCTGTATTTCTCTTACATTCATACAGGGCAGCTGAAAGGCAAGGCCATCGAAACCCTTGCATTAGACTTCCACCCCCAGGAGGCCCCCCGCTCCCGAGTCCCGCCTCCGCCTCTACGCTCCACCCCGACAAGGTCTCCCTGGCCCGGCAAGACTCCACCACGGCTCCACGCCTCCACCCCACCCCACCTCCACGGCTCCATGCATCCACCCCACCTCTATGTGCAACGGCTCCAGCCGCTCCATGCCTCCACCCCGCCCTGCCTCCACGGCTCCACGCATCCACCCCGCGGTCCCCGCCTTCACTGGCCACGGCTTCGGCCGCTCCACGGCTGACGGCTCCGGGCTCCTCCACCTCCACCGCTCCACGCTCCACCCCCGCTACCTCCCCCTCACCCTCCCTGGCTCCCTCCACGGCTCCGCCCCCAAGCAGCCCCAATGCCCCGCTCGGCCCATGCGGTCAGCCGCCGACCAGTCACCGGTGGCGAGGAAGACGTCTCCGTGAGCGGCGCAACGGTGGACGGGAGTCACAGGACGGTAGGTTTTTTTATTTTTTTTGTTTTTCGGAGAGCCCCCCCCCCCGCTCGGCGCGTCGGGCCACTGGAGATGATTTTTTTCGTTTCCCAAAAGCCGGAAGGCTCCTCCCTGCCCCCAAATCCCCCTCCCCCGCTCGTCTTGCCACTCCTGCGAGAAGATGAACGGTGCCGGGCCATTAGCCACTGACGCTGCACGTCAAACTCTTCCAAGGACGAAGGACCGAAGGCCCCTGCCCCTGAAATTGGAAGACCGATTTTTTTTTTTTTTTTTTTTTCGGAAGGCCCCTGCCCCAAGTGGCCAAGTCCTCCCTTCTCGCTCGATTCGCGAGCGAGAAGATGAACGACACCGCTCACCGAAGATCCTGAGCAATCGTCGATGGCCAATCGACCGGTCACAGTCACCGATGACAAAGAGCAGTGGAAGACGAAAGATCTGTAACGTCGGTCGGTTTTTTTTTTTTTTCAGAGACCAGGGACACGTGACAGATCATAAAAAATTATATTCACGATAGCGTAGGAGAAAATAAAAAAAATAATTTTTAACTTTAGACCTCCAAATGTGTTGAACCGCTACTGCATTTATACAGTGTGAATGTTTCTTTATCTAGGCCTCCTTGCATGTGCAAAATATTTGGTAAAAGACGAAATCTGAATTCTGCTGGTGGTTACATTGAATGCTGATACCAGCCAATTCAAGCTTGTGCCATCAACAAAACTGGAAGTATATAAAATTAACTGCATCTCTATAATAATAATCAAATGATTTCTGCAGGTAGCACTGAAATGCACCGCATATTTAGCTTTAGATGAACAGCTCAATTTAAAAGAAGTGCGACATAACATAATTGCATCTATAGGCACTCCAACCACATTATACTTTCATTCAAGATATCTGCTGTACATAAAAATTTAGAAGTTTGGACAGCAGCTGGTTGGCACTTGCATGGTCTGTAAGTGTAAGATAGTTACAGGTAAAATTACAAGGTTGCAGCAACGACAATTTTAAGAAGCTAATAGCCCAACCAAGAAGATGGTATTGGTTGGAACCTGGATTTTGCACATGCCATTATATCACAGTAGTCTGAGTGGTTGAAGCAGTCACGGAAGTCAGTGAATAGCTTCTCAAATACCCTCCACAATACTTTGTATGGCCGTGAGTATGGAAATGGAAGAAAAGACTGCAAAATAAAAATATAAAGGAAAAAAGGCTTTATGTCTTATGAAGACAGCTTTATGCAAGCTACAGAAAAAGAGGCAGCAAAGTGAAACGATCTTTTATGTGGCAACCATATTCGTCTTGCTAACCTGAGCACAAGCAATTTCTAAACCACAGTTTCCTACAAGAGACTCATGCATATTGGATGTCCTAATTTTTAACTTCTTCCTTCAGATATTATACCTCAATAGTACTATATACATATTATAAATGCTTTACTAACGCCACAATGAGCAGGTTCCAAACTTCCAATTCTGTAGGTGTTGTCATGCCTCTTCACCGTCTGACTTCTAGAAGAAAATAAGCCTGCACATAGCTCGTGCAGCTGGCATTGCAATGCCTTGACTTTGTTAATGAACTCATTTCATCGACTTCAAAGCAAGGACTCAAATGCCGTGCCAATGGGGCTGGCTGGCATGCCACTTGCCATCCCAAAACAAGTAAAAACTTTTGGGAAAAAAAAAAAAAAGGGCTCAACACCATGTGGTCGTGAGCCATAGAAACTCATGCCAAACCAACATGGATTGAAATGGGTCAGCAAGGGTTGACACCCTATGGTTCACAGGCTATCGCAGCACATGTGTATGTGTTTGCCAACATGTTAACACAGCATGGCATAGTCAGCACTTGAATCCTTGGTACATACCAAATAAATACTAATCACATGTGGTAAGATACTAAAACAACAACTACTACCCAAGATTCCCAATGCCAGGTATAGCACTTGAATCCAAAGGCACACTAGAGCATGGGGGCCTCGAAATGGTACCATACAGACATATGGTAAAGCTGCTGTCTTGCCTCAAGCAATGTACCATGTGTCGTTACAGGCATATTACTGTATCAACCCGACACAAACTGGTAAACTACTGGTACAGGGTGCACCACCGAGAGTAAAAGCCTTGCTTCTATAAATTATCAACTTTAGCGTATATCACAAAAGCCTATGTGGATGTGTATGCATTTGTGTCGAATGTCAACATCCTCTTTCTTGTACCAATTTAGAAAAGGGTATATTACTCTAACTTGCTTTATAAATCCCATCGTCATAAATATGCATGTGGTCCATAAGCTGAAAATATAGATTAAAAGATCGCAAATGTGCTTTCTAAGGGTTATCTTGTTTTGAGAAATTGTGATATTTGATTTAAATATGTAGCTATATCTTAAGCATTTTCTTTTAAATCATAATATATATGAAGACCAACCATTTAGCACAAACTGAGTGAGATTAAAAGAGAGTTATAACAATGCTTACATCTCCTTCTTGTGCAATACGCTTTAGCAGCAAAAACGTGTGTTCATTTTCTTCCAAATTGTTGATAACAGCTAACCAGATTTGTGAAGCAAGTTCATGAGCCTTGTCTTGTGACCGACCACAAGAGATGAATTGATCTGCTTGAAGGAAAAAAAATGTCTCTAACTAGTGAGAGGAATTGTGTACACCACAGGGAATTCATAGCAAAAATAAACATAATTTTCACATTGTTATCATGGACTTCAAACATCCCATAGATATAGAAGGGAGAGAATAATCGAACATACGAACCTTCAGATGTTGGACAACTTAGCAAAATATAAGAAGATGAAATGTGTCACAAAAACTTTTTTCTACTCCTCTTGCGGCATGACTTGCAGCACATATTGAAAGAAATCTTTGCATCAGTCTATTTTTAAGACATTTTGCAACAGCAGCAACAAGAAAGAAGAATAGGAGCACTGTCGTTTCACTATTTCATGTTATTGAAAGTTTAATAAAGTTCACACCAAATTGGTAACAGGAATATACTAGCCAGCAATTGGTTTAGTATGGTATAGGTGCATAATATATTGAGCCCAGGTTTATTGGAACCGGCCAAGGGAGAGGGAGATTAGGAGGAGAAGCAAAGGTGGGGGGGGGGGTGTGGGGAGAGGGGTGGGAGGCAAAAAGTGGGAGAGAGGCATACCTCATCATCATAGAGCCCTAACCCTAACTAGCATCATCATCACGGAGTCATCACCATCATGGTGTATTGGGAGAGTGGTGAGGGAAGAGGAAGATTAGGAGAGTACAATCGAGAGAGAGAGAGAGAGAGGAATCCGGAGAGCAATAAAGGGAGAGGATTGGAAGGGTTTATATTAAAAAAAGGTTCGGTTTGGGAACCGAATTCAACCAGCCAAATCCCACTAACTGTTTGGTCTAGTTTGCTATGCCTTGAACCATCTAGTTCACAACGGTCTTTGGTTTAATGCCTTTTGGAAAATAGATAAGCAAAAGCATGACATGGAAAGTGATTCAATGTCATATAGTTTCGAGTTTTCTTTTTATATGTATGGTTTATTGCATATTTACCCTTCAACAATTATCCTTTGCATACATACCCCTCAAAATACTTGTTTTTGCAATGTTGCCCCTCCCCTTAGATCTTTAGCTGACAATGTTAATAAATAACAATCTTAAGTGAAACTGATATTTTTACCCTCTTTGCATTAATACCCCTAAACTATGCAAACCTCCAATTTATACTGTAAAGAGATATATTCTTCCATTAATTCTTTAAAGGTGTTGATGTAAAAGGATAATAATGCTATTTTGTACTTTAAAATGCTATTTACTAAACCCGATATTCAAAAATCTAACAGAAGGAAAAAACAAGTTGTTTAAGGCTATATATGCAATTAGTGATTTTAGAAGGGATATGCAATAAGCTATATTTCTAGAGGGGTATATATGCAAAAATCCCATTTATATCATATCATAGGTCAGGTCTTATTTTTCTTCTGTAATGTCTAAATATCAAACAAACTAAAAAAAGGGAATGGTATAAAACCACTCAAAAAAAGTATATTTTCAGTGTTTTTCTTGGTGAATATATTTCCAATGTTTAAAATGCTCATTTTAACACAATAAAAATGAAGAATCTGGGTCATGCAGCAAAAGAAAATCTGAATTTTGAGTCCCGATTGCCTGTTTTGTGTATGCAAATTCTTTGCCCAAAAGCAAAAGAAATGAGAATTAGCACCCTTACTTCCAAGCTATAGCAAATGATTCAAACATGATATATTATGAAATAGACACTTGCTAAATATCCTCATCGAAGAGAGAGAATAGCAGCAACTTTGAAAAGATAGAAAGCCCACCAATTATGGTTCCATGGAGTATATTAGATGGAGGTGGCATTATCAAAAGCTCAAGCTGCTCTTTCAGATACAGGTAAATGTGGCCAACAAGTTCGTCAATTTCGCCATCCAATGCAATAACGTGTTCACTAACATATAAGGCTGTGTATCTCCTGATACATAAGACAAATTACTAGTCAGTAAAATTTTACTTCAATAAAATAGCTCTATTTAAATGCACAAACAACAAAACTTCAACAATCATCTTGTTTGCAATGGTATCAACAACAACAACAATGTTACTTCAATAAAATAGCTCTACTTAAATGCACAAACAACAAAACTTCAACAATCGTCCTGTTTGCAATGGTATCAAAAGGTTGCACCTATTTATTAGACATACCTGTTGCAGATACATCAAGACAACATATCTGCCCTAAAAATCCAAAATTCTGTATTACAACCTCCCTTTTTTAGGTGTAATGTAATGATTATGCTTTTAGCATTAGTATAGAAAATTGAGAAAAAAGGGCATATAAGTGCTCAATGTCAACAGGCAACCCATTTAATGTACAACTGTACAGATAGTGATCTACCAAAATGAGAGAATTGTTCTCTTATTATCAAGAGATTATTATGCACGATACAGGTATCTTGCATTCAATAGAGACTTAAATATATCTGAAGCTAAAAAATCACAATGGACATAGGTTCAGGAAAAGTTCCTTCAATTGAATGTGTTATCCCATCCAATTATATTATATTAGGTGGGATACAACAATGCTGCAAAGTGCAATAGAAAGGGGATGAATGCAATAGCAATCAATCGGCATGCAAAATGATTTTATGTAGTCTGAATGTAAGGTTACATTGGTCCATTAAAGTCTAATATGGATTTTATGCAAAAGGGGAAAAAAGGAAAGAAACAGTGACCCATTTTGGTGAAAAAGAAATTAAAGTATAAATTTCTTGCAATATCCCTGTGTTTGCCAAATGAAAACAAAGTAGAACTTTAAGCTGGTTGCTAAATGAAAACAAAATAGATCTTTAAGGTAACATCTCTGGGAAAAACAAAGGACATTGAATGACTTAGAGAACTCACCTCCTCCCCAAACCTCGAGGAATTGGTCCAGGCCACCGTTTCCTCTGACCCACAAAAGGCCACCTCCTGGCAATCGCAGTTTGCCACAAAGATTCCCCTCGAAATATTGCAGCCCAGTGCTTACTGACGGATGATAGTTGACCCCACTCATAGATAGGTAACCGAACAAAAATTTCTACAAGGAGATGATCAGGAAGCTTTCCAAAAGCATTATCATTGTCCTCCTCCATCACAAGGCTTCTGCAAAACATTTTAACAGCTCATTGTCATCTCTGCTTTGTTCAACAAATACCAAAACAAAATCAATTTACAGTTTACACACAAGTATGGTTCTAGCAATTCTTCATATATAAGCATTTCGCCAATGAAGAAACTGAGTAAACATACTATTAGCTACACTTTGAACAACCATGTTACAGTTATTGAACACGAATGCAGAAATGCATGTCCATGTCTGTTACTGTTTTTGGCATGGAAAAAAGAAAAAAAGAATAGAGAAGTTCTGCATCATCCTTCAGAAATACCTATAAATGTGAAAATATCTATCTATATATCAAATGATGAGATCTATCACAAACTTCTTAATTGTCTAAGCTTTGCACCCATGACCTGACTTTTTATTTTAAAGGTGGCTTTCTTGATCTACTTGTCCTTATCAATTTCCCATCTGAAGCTCAGCCTCCCAACAGTTTATGCTTTAATGTTATTTGCGGTATTCCAATCTCCCACAACATGCAAAATTTCAGGGCCATTTTTTTCAGATTGAGTAAAACAATCCCGATTTCTCACTGTGAGAATTATAATACAAACACTAAGCATCATGTATATGACCCCAAAAAAGAATTCTACCACTGGACGACAACAAGAACAGCAAAAAGAAAAAGATCAGCAGAATAGATAAACAAGGAACTGTTGAAACAGTGCTATGCTCCAAGTCACAGTCAAATGCAGCATAATAAAAGCAACAGAGCACTTAAGCAGAAAATGGCAAAGGCATACTGCACACGTCAAGGAATCACCACACGAACAAATGACATCCAAACCAACCACTCCTCCGCAAAGTCTTTTACGTAACAAGATGATAGTTGGTACTAGTGACTAAGCACTTGAAAGGGAGAGGAATCAATTGGAAGTGCATGTTATACACTGCTCCAATGTATATCCATATGCAATGGGTGATAAGCATCGTCACATCATCATGACCAATGTCTATTTCCATACATGATTTGCTGTGTCAGATACGGAACTTCTAATTTTAGTCATAGCTTTTGCAGCCTAGCTCAAATCAAATTCTAATAAAGAAATCCCTCCCAGGTCTTCCAATAAATTGATGATGCAGTTTGGCAGATGCATCAAAATATTTTGCACTTGTTGTTTCGGGATTTCATGAAACCCTCTCATTCACATATTGACATGATATCTACAAGTTTAATTCGCTTCACATTCAGAAAAAATGAGTATTCAAACACCAGAATTCTACACACTATCCTCCACTTCTTGGAAAAAGGATGTCTCCTTGTACTTCAAGAATTGTCTCCGAGAGATGTATTCAATTTTCATTATCATTTGTGAATACAAGGTTATTCACAAACCTCAATTTTCATGTCTTCCTATTCTTGTTCACAATTTCACAGGATGGATGGGTAGACAAGGATTTTGTTCCCCCAATTTTCACCATGTACATCCTTTTATTCAGTAATTCCTTGATTCCAATTCCTCTTGATTCATTACCATCTGCTGCCTTAATTGCCACATGACATTTCGAAAAAATCACTAACAGAGTATGCCAATCACAACATAGTCAAAGATTTGATACATTTATTACAGTCAGCAAATCTATCATGCAGACGATGACCTACGATGTATTGATACCTACTATTGATGCATCGACCTGCTGTGCAGCTGTGCATCAATTATGTGTGTCAATTAACATTGCTTCCTCAAATCCCTAGTTACAGTTAACGAAATAGGGTTCTGTGTCTGTTCACAATTATTGAGTAAAAGGCCTTTCAGTGAATTGTTGGTTGATTAAGTGCCCTCTTTTCTCCTTCTTTGAGCCCAAAGGTAACATAAGATCCAAAAAGAAGGAAAATAATACACATCTAACAAGATAAGTCCCCCCCACCAACCCCCCCCCCCCACCCCCCCCCAACACACACACACCAAAAAAAAAAAAAAAATCCTCCAGACCATCTCGAACCAGTCTTGCACCTAGAAAACAATTCACAATAATCCATCAAAAACTCAATCCAGCTGATTAACATCAGATTCTGCCTATGAAACAAAAGAATCAACAAAATCTCATTTCCTAAAAGAAGGAAAACAAAACCGATATTAATAAACTCGTCGAGAAAACCACTATTGAAATCATTCGGGAGGGACAAACTAATTAGACAATCCTTATGTCAGCGGATACAATTTAGCGCATGTAAAGAGACTATACGTCATGGTAATCACAAAAATAGTAATAATAATAATACTAACGAGGAAAGAGACGAGAGAAGTACCCGAGAGAGATCGAGGGGAGGGAGGAGGAGAGGCTTCCCCCGCCCTCGTCTCCCAGCTCGAAGAGAGAGAAGGGGGTGAGAGGATTTGGAGCGGGGCTTGTGCTGTGGGAGACGGCTCAGAATAAAAACAAGGGCGCATGGAGACGCACCTCACTTTCTTCTGTGTGTGTTGGCTCGCATGTTGATGACGACGTCGAGGAGGAGGAGGTCGGCTGCCACGTACGGGTTCGGGTGGTATGTTTTGCGCGAAGAAATGATTCCCCTTACGCGAGAACCGGTGCCATTGGACCCGATTCACCACGATCCCGACATCCCTTACCGACTTCACCAAAAACCAAATAAAAAATTAAAAAAAAACAACGATGGGAGGGGGAGAGAAGAAAATCAATTTCATTGAAATAGGAGAATCGTATCCCTACTAATCGGAAGCCGGAAGAGAGGATAAGGGCCGTGGGTATTCTTAAAGGAGTCATGCATCGATAGGGAGAAGTTCGAATTGATCATGCCGATGAGATTCAACCATATTCAAGGCAAAATTAAATTTATCCAGCCCCATCTTTTTCTATATGAACCCTCCACCTCATAGCTGATTTTTCATCACCTTCTCCTCCTCTTTCTTCTTTCCCATATCCAACGGCCATCGTATGATCGTGCCAAATACCGTCACCTCCCTAAAACCCTAACCCTTCTCCTCTAAAACCCTAACATACTTTGTTTCGAAAAATCTTAAGCGAGATACTGCCGCTTCCTATCGTCAGCTGCTATCACCACCACCATCACCGTCATCGATAAACCCCTCTTCCCTCTTTTCTTTTCTTTTCTTTTCTTTCCAGCCCTAGGTGGCGCCTTTCTTTTCTTTTCAGTGGATCCCCAATCATCGTCGATTGACCACCGCCTCTAGCCGTCATCGCACCGCCATCCTCAGTCGGTCCGGCTGCTTCATCACTGAAACCCCCACTGTCGGTCGACCTCATGAAACCCCAAGGGGGTTCTTGTGACCAGTTAAAAGAAAAAGAGAGAGAGAGAGAGAGAGAGGAAGAGAGATGGGTTGGGTGAATCAAGTCTATTTGATTTGACCCAATTCAATTGAGTCTGGATCAACCCAAAATTGTGTAGGTCTTATTTAAAAATTAATCTAAATCTAGATCTAGATCAAACAAGATCGAAAGACCATTTCTATTATTTCAATTTTTCTAAATTTGAGGCTAAATAAGACTCCTTGTCAAAGCCTTCAACACTAGAAGAACACCTGACATCGGATCTAGAGAACGGTAGATTTTAGAACTTTGGATCTGATCAACTGTAAGTTTTTTTTTTATTTCTAAATTTATTTTTATATATATTTTTGTGCTTCAAAATTAAATTTTATATATAAAATATTTAAAAATTATTGAATTCAAAATTATGTATTTATTTATGAAAAGTAATTTAGAAAAGTTAGATCAAGTATGATGTTACTTTTGCATGATACAAGTTTTTAGAAAGAAATAATTTTTTTGTATTAATATTGCATGATTTTTAAAAAAATTATATATATTCATCCATGTATGAAATTTTGAATACAAAATTATTTTACTTTTTCGAATAATATAAAAATTGAGTTGATATTATTATAAAAATAAGTATCATTTATAAAAAAATGATTGTCGTAAAATCATGAGAAAATTCTTTAGTTAGACTATGATCTGGGTTTAGTTAACGGGACTGATTGTTGGTGATATATCATAAATATATTTCTCCTGGACCTAGCCAGTCGGGGTTGATCGCTGATAGAGTTAGTCCTCTTGGGCCTAGCCAGCCGGGGCTGATCACTGGCACACGATGATACGTCGCGTGTTTATTTTTATAACTAATCTTTTAGCCTTGTCATAGGGCAAATCATGGCTGTATAAATTAGAACTAGTTTTTTCCTAGTACACGTCGAAGGATTGAGTATTTTATATTTTAAGAGCTAGTCTTTCCTGAGCCTTATCATGGGGCTGATCATGGCCATAGTCAACGAAGACTGAGAGAGATTTTTAAATATTACTGTTACATATGGCATATCTTGAAAATTTAAATTGATATTTATATTTATTAGTATTATATTTGAAAAAAAAAATTAATTATGCTTGATTCTTCAGAGATATTGGTAACTTACTGAGTCCATAAAATTCATCTCCTCTTTTTTATTTTTTTCAGATCCAGAAGAATTCTATGAGATTTGGGATCGAACGGTGAGGAGCATAGCAGGCCTGGCATATTCCTTAGGACTTTGCTCTAAAAAGTATGCGGCCATCACGTGCTTGATCTAAATGCTGGATATGGGATATAATAGAGTGATATCAGAGCTTAAGTTTAAGGTCACTAGAGACTATAAAACGATATTAAAACTTTATGTATGATCAATAGGATATGACAGAGTGGTATCAAAGCTTAGGTTTAAAGATCATAAGAACTTAGACTAGTGAGAGTGGGGTAGAATTAGGATTTTGATTAAATATCTGAAAATAATTACTGATACTAGAAATTTAATAAATTATCATCAGAAATAATTTCTCCTACTTGATATTTTGAGTGGATCTTCTAAAATTGATTTGCCTCTCTAGTTATTATGCTTTAACAATTTATAAGATCATAAGTCAGAAGTTGATTTTCTCAAAAGCGAGAAATTAATTTTGAATTATCTAATTGAATTATTGACTTGACTCAAATCAAATTTATAAGTCAACACCATGATCATACAATGGTGCAAATATGATAATTATCTTGAGGGATAATTATGATTTAATATACTTGACAACAAAATCTTTACTCAAATTTTATAGAATTTAAATCTGGAATCATTAAGAAATTTTAGAGAATATTAATCAGAGCTATGCAGTAGAAGTGTAGTGGTTGAGCCATTTAAAATTGATCAAAAATATTGATTGTGGTTTAAAATATAATATGATAGAAGATATGATTTTGCTAAAGAAAGTTTTAACCACCTTATATCTAAGATTAGTTGATTGATAGTTGAATCTAATTTATTTACTATGATTGTTAATTGATCTGATCTATTTACTATTTATCAAGTATCTGAATAAATTCAGTGTGATTCATTCTCTCCTTATGATCTTAACTCCACCATAGGAATCATGATATCAATGCTTTATCTTTTTAGATTTATTTTTTATGATTCAATTCTGATATTATCTATATAATTATGATCGATCTTTATTGCCTAAAGCAATTACTACATAATCATGATCACTTTCATAGTCATCTGATGATTTAATTTTAATCAAGATTGGACCATTATCTTTTATGGAATTAAAATTTCATCATAATATTTGTGCTATATTCATCTCAAGCCCTATAGCAAATTAAATTGATTTTAATAATTGATCTTGTTATAAGATTTTTGCATCTAACTGATCCCAACTCAATCTTAAATGAACATGTATCTATCTCCATCTCAAAGTCTTGATCACTCAATTAGTGCTGATCCTATTGCTCTATATTTTAATCCTAAATGCAATTGAAAGCTTCTGACCTGGTAATCAACTGATTTTGATCGAGAAAGATGAGATCTTTGATTATATATATCATAGGGGCAAAATTTTAGAATTGATATGAAGGTGCCGAATTATGAAATATTCTTGGAAAGAGTTTGTACTTTGGTATAGAAATATACATGAACATTGTGATTGACCCGAGAGGTCAGATTGCTTGCAGGCATTTTAGCAATGTGATCATGCATTTGGCTTGACAAAAAATACCAAAGCAGAATAATTTGGTGCATGTAATTTTTGGGGTTGAGCACCTTTGACTTAGAAAGGTCAAGATTTCTCAAATTTCAAAGATGAATTTTTTTTTAAGGGAGGAAGAATGTGAGAACCGATCCCTTTGGACCCAGTTCACCTTGAAGCCGGCATCCCTTGCCAACTTCACTAGAAACCGAATAAAAAAAAAATAAGAAGAAGATGCAGGGGGAGGGAAGAAGATGAGTTCGATTGAAATAGAGAAACCATGTCCCCTATAAATCGAAAGCCGCGGGAGAGGATAAGAGCCATGGGTATTCTCAAAGGAGTCATGCACTGGTGGGGAGAAGTCTGGATTGATCACGCCGGCGAGACCGGACCCTATCTGAAGAGAAATCAAATTTATCCCTTCCCATCCTTTTCTATATAAACCCTCCACCTCAGTTAATTTTCCATTACCTCCTCCTTCTCTTTCTTCTTCCCCATCTCCAGCAGCCATTGCGTGATCGTGTCGAGCACTGCCACCTCCCTAAAACCCTAAATTTTCTCCTCTAAAACCCTAACATACCTTGTTTTGGGAGATCTTGAGTGAGATACTGCCGCTTTCTGCCATCGGTTGCTGTCACCGCTGCCATTGCTGTCACCGATAAACCCCTCTTCCCTCTTTTCTTTTCTTTTCTTTTCTTTTCGACCCTAGGGCGGCGCCCTTCTTTTCTTTTTAGTGGAATCCCTGATCATCATTGGCCGACCACCGTC
This sequence comes from Elaeis guineensis, assembly GCF_000442705.2. Classification (NCBI taxonomy): domain Eukaryota; kingdom Viridiplantae; phylum Streptophyta; class Magnoliopsida; order Arecales; family Arecaceae; genus Elaeis; species Elaeis guineensis. The sequence continues at coordinate 1,978,480 of NC_025999.2, forward strand.
TCTAGCCGTCATCGCACCGCCATCCTCAGTCGATCTGGCTGCTTCATCATCGAAGCCCCTACCGCTAGTCGACCTCATGAAACCCCAAGGTGGGGGTCTTGTGATTAGTTAAAAGAGAAAGAGAAAGAGAGAGAGAGAGAGGAAGAGAGATGGGTTGGGTAAACCTAATCTATTTGATTTGACCCAATTTAATCTAGTCTGGGTCAACCTGAAATTGTGTAGATCTGATTTAGAAGTTAACCTAAATCCAGATCTAGATCAGATCAGATTGAAAGACTCCTATTATTTTAAGTTTTTTGAAATTAAGGCTAAATAAAACTTCTTATTAGAGCCTTCAACATCGGAAGAACATCGGACACCAGATCTAGAGAACAGACTAAGTAGATTTTAGAATTTTGGATCTGATCAACTGTAAGTTCTTTTTTATCTCTGAATTTATTTTTATATATATTTATATATTTAAAAATTAGATTTTGTATACAAAATATTTAAAAATTATTGAAATTTAAAATTATGTATTTATTTATGAAAAATAATTTAGAAAAATTGGATCAAATATGATGTCACTTTTGCATGATACAAATTTTTGAAAAGAAATAAATTTTTTATATTAATATTGTATGATTTCTAGAAAGAAAATTATATATGTTCATAGATGCATGAAATTTTGAATAAAAAATTATTTTGCTCTTTCGGATGATATGAAAATTGAGTTGATACTATTATAAAAATAAGTATCATTTTTGAAAAATTGGTTGTGATAAAATCATAAAAAAAAAATTTTTAATTAGATTATGATCTAAGTCTAACCAACGGAACTGATCATTGGTCATATATCAAAAATGCATTTCTCTTGGGCCTAGCCAGTTGGGGCTGATCGCTGGCATACGCTGATGCATCGCGTGTTTATTTTTAGAACTAATCTTTTTGTCTTATCACGGGACAAATCGTGGACGTGTGAATTAGAGCTAATTTTTCTGTGGTATATGCCAAAGAATAAGGTGTTCTGTATTTTAGGAGGTAGTCTCTCCTGGATCTTGTCACGGGACTGATCGTGACCGTAGTCAACAAAAACTGAGAAAAATTTTTAAATATTACTGTTACATATGGCATGTTTTGAAAATTCAAATTGGTATTTACATCTATTAGTGTTATATATGGAAAAGAATTTTTAATTATGCTTAATCCCTCGAAGATATAGGTAACTTACTGAGCCCGTAAAGCTCATCCTCTCTTTTTAATTTTTTCAGATGTAGAAGAATATTATGAGACTTGAGATCGAACAGTGAAGAGCATAACATGTCTGATATATTCTTTAGGATCTTGTCCTAAGAAGTGTGCGGCCATTACGTGTCGATTCGGATGCTGGATATAGAACGTGATATCTTCTTTTGCAATCTCAACCGTTGAATCTCGTAATACACAAAGGAGAACGAGATTTCAATGCTTTAGAATCCATGTAAAATGCCAATCATTGATGTCGCAAAAGAATGGGAATCATTTTTTTGGGCAAAAGATACAACCTGAACCCACAACTTATTGCTAATGATGCCGAGAACCGAAAGGCAGGCACACCGAATGGTTCAGCGGTCCTTTTCGTATCGGATGGCAAATCACCTCCCAAAGTGGAACCCATCGAAAGGTGGAGAAATTTACCACACTTGTTCTGTAGTAGACCACTTCATCGTGAGAGAGGTATCTTTCGCGAGAAAGAAAGATTCACCTTTCTACGCGCGAATCCACCGTTGGATCGCGTAGTGATCGCTTCACGAGGTGGTGCAGTCGGATGAATGATGAAGTTTGCAGTACTTTGAGATTTGCACGGATACGATCCAACGGTCGACACGGAAGACACAACCCGAACCCGGCATCAAATGGAATGGGTGATGGAAGAATTACTCGTCTTACGTGTTACAAATAACATTCTTCCGGTTTATGCGCTCATCGCCCATGTCTGTGTCGTTGAGGCTCCATCCTTGTCCTCATCCTCGCCCACAGTTGTCCACTAAGGCAATGAAGTGCTGCAAGGAGGATGAATCAGCCTCTCTCCAAATTATTCTTTTCTATAGATGTTCACCAACCACTAGCAGCCAAAAGCATCCAAATCTGCATTTGTTTCTCCAGTAGCATTCTCTTGGATCACCCGGGTGTCCATCATTGAAACAGGATGCAAAAACCAAATGCTGAAGTGGCAAACTTAATCACTATTGACATCAACAATTATGACATAGTTATTTTACCTGGTTATTCAATAATGGACGATAAAGCTGCTGCCACATATATTATTCGGAATTCACAGATGGTTATGATCCAGGCTAGAAGTAAAAGGTTGTTGTTGCTGCTGAACTCTGGTGAGATAGTCGATTGGTGGCCGGCCGAGTAAGTGCACCTTGCTTTCAAATAAAATATAATTCTGTAAAATAAATTTTTTTATTAAAAATTATTTGAAAGGAAATTTTTCAATATTTAAGTCAGTTAGAGTTAGAAAAATAATAAAAAATAAATATGAATGTTAGAGCTAACCGGTGTCTAGATCTCTCTCTTACCTTCCCTTTACATAAGACGGAGTTACGGTTAAGTGATAACTTCCGTCGATTTCAATATCAGAACATGAGAGTTATGAGTTTGTAGTGGGCTGTAAATAGATAGTTATATCTGGCCCATGATTAGTAACATAATTGGTTAGTTGCCGAATCAATGATTGAGTCATTAGTAGTCGTATTGTCTGAGATATGTCTAAACATCGTAGGTGAAATATCAAATAAAATTGTTATACCACAATATAGTCCCTGGTGGGAGTCCGTATACACATGGGAGGTGTTCTCCTCTTTATTTTTACCACAGCCCTCCAATGAAGAACCTCCTCTTATCTTTACCACAAACTGGTGCATGAACGGGAGGAGCCCCACAGCTATAGGGATAGTTTCCTTCCTGGTGAGCCAATATTGTAATCTAAGGCTCGTGGCTCGGCATGTGAGATATTGTCCACTTTGATCTATAGGCCTCATGATTTTATCTTTCAAAAGGTCTCTTATATAGAAAGAATGGTTCTCTCCTATATAAACTAGAGTCTCTTTTGATTCAATCAATATGGAACTAATAATGTCTTTTCTTCTACACCACACCACAATAATTATCATGTGCTATTGTGCCAATGGCTGAGTTAATTACAGCATAGCTTGGGATTCGGGATGGAATTTAAGATTTACACTTTCCTCATTTGTGGTTAGAAGAAGACTCTGCCATTGTGGCATTGTGGATATCTCAAATCTTTAACCATTTACGTGATCACTTTTCTTTGCTGCAGGATTTATGGTTATGGAAGAGAATAGTAAATTTATTTCATGTATCGCACACGTAGTTTGCGGGAGATTGGATCTTAATATGGTTGATGTGTTGAGAACGTGGAACAAATTTGGTGGTGGAGAGTAGTAGAAGAAAAATATGATAGGTTGAGCTACGTTTGCTTATGATATATGGACTGTGCTCTCATAAAAGCCCTCTAGCAACGAGAAGTTCCACGTGCGGCGGGACAATTCCCCATGCGAAAGAGCAACATTTCCTGCATAATAAGAAAACAGGGTATTCTGTCTTGAGCCTCTTCCGCATTGTGGCCTTAAAGCTCGTCAAAAAGGTCTCAAACTATTATAAGAAACTAAAAATATATTAAATTTACAATCAAAATTAAAATAAATTGAGATGAAAATCAGAATAGTCATATCTTCTAATATATTTAATTTATGATTGAAATCAAAATCAAAATTGAAATCGAAATAAAATTTAAATATTAAAAAAAAATTAAATTTGAGAGAATTGGACATTCTTGTCCCCATTCCAAAGTCCGACTTTCCCAATCCAAATATATCCTATAGTTAATTTCCCGTCTAACCTTGCTTGTTCTTCTGCAAGGGCCAGAGCCTTTTTTTTGGGAGAACTTATGAATGTAAAATCGGTCACTAGAGGAAAATAGAAACTTAATTGGAGGTAATTGTTCGCGAGATCAATGAGTCCCTAGATGACTTAGAGTCGGCAATTCAGATACACTGGCTTCTGAACCTTTCTTCATAGTTGAGAAAAATCAACTGTGAGCACTGGTGGAGCACCATACTATGATAAATAACCTTCAAATTAAGCAAACCCAGAGCATCAGAGGCATCATGTGGACCTGACCCGATACCAACTTTAGCCCAGCTAGAGCTTCCCATGCTGCATCTCCACAATCATTTGAAAAAAAAACTGATATGCATCCCTATGCCATCTTTGAGACGAGAGAGAGTATGCATGGTTCCTCAGAAGGTCAGAACAAAACAGCTAATCTCTATACATATTTCCTCTGTAAAGTTAGATGACATTTTTTGTGCAAATGAAATTAACAGACTGAATTGATCAAATGGAAAATTTGTCCTCTCTATCCCATTCAAGTGTTTTTGCCAAAACTATAAAATAGTTTGTAAATTCTTTTGTTAATGTGGCTTGAATTTTGGATATTTTTTATAGGCTCGAACTATGACCCAATCTGAAAAGCCCGTGTTGCGACCTGAATGAAATATTTTGGGAGGTGACCAGTATAAATATTGTATTTTCTACCAATCTCGGCAGTTTTGTGAGAGGTTTGAAAAATCAAATTGCGGCTAGGGTTTGGAGAGTTCTTGAGTAATTGTATCTCTCTTTTCATCATAGTAGAATTTTTCTCTCGTGTCTTGCTCGTGGACGTAGGCTTTTCAGCCGAACCACGTAAATCCTGTGTTTGTTTTTCCTTCTCTTCTCTATTTTGTGTGATTGTATGAATCTTTGTGTGTCCTATATTTATGCTTGCTATAACATCTTTCAAAAACGACATGCAGAGATCCTACCAAACTATGACTAATGAGTTAAAGAATCGGTCAGGGATATTTAACAAACAGCGCATAGCTAGTGTGAGTACAGGAGGGAGGAGAACAAATCCGGTAACGAAGAAAAAGGAGAAGAAAATAAACAGTGGAAGTGAGAAGAAAAATAAGGAAGAAAGGGTGATAATAATGTGGCACGGTGAGGTCTTGGAGGTAGAATTGTCATGGTAGTGAAAGAGGAGACTTGGACCATCTCGGCGAAATTGGGAGAGAGAAGCGGGCTTCTTCCTGGGACAACGAAAGTTGGCACTGTTGGAGCAGGATTTAAAAAATTTCGATATAATTTAAAATATTAAAAAAAATTTAAAAAAATTGTTGTAAAAAAATTATAAATGATCTATAGATCATCAAGAAGTAAAAAAATAATCAAATTTGAAAACGTGCGAGGCACTGTCCTAAATTATTAGTTTGCATCTATTTCTCTGTGGCCGGTTTTTTTGCGCACACAAAGTATGGAACATCCAGAGAAAATCATGGCACTGAAAGTACAAAATCTGCCATGTTCTGTATATTCGATGCATTAACCTTTGTTAATACTTTCTTTTATCAAAAAATAAAAAAAAAATAAATGCCTGGCAGAAAAGACATCATTCCATCCTTTTGAACTGAAATTGGATCACCAAGACAAGATAACCTTTTACACCAAAAAAAAAAAAGAAAAAGGGAATGCAGACAATAATCAGATGAATTACTGCAAAAACTTCATACATTTCCAAATATAAAGAACATCGGAACGTTAGCCATCTAATTAAATCTGATAATTATTGTAGTGAACAAATTTTCCAGAAAAATCATTGTTGCCCCATGAATCAAATCCCAACTTAGAAAATTCTGCAAATCAGTTTGGAACTTCAAGAGCATTGCAAAGTTAGTTAAACAACACTTTAGGGTGCAAAAAAGAAGATCAAAATCTCTAAGCTAGTACCTCTGGAGAAGGATTGGATTCAATGCACTGGACCATTTGATGATCCAATGCAGCATGGGCTCTTGGATTATGCATTGAGGTGAACGAAAGCATGGTTTTTGATGCCTTGCTCATTGAGACTCGTGATAAATAATTAAATTCCGCCGTGATGCCTTGGATGAGCATACTCCAGGGCTCCATGTGGGATTGGATCATTAAAGTCCAATGAGCGTTGGACCCAGCCTGGTACTGAGAACTTTGAGATGCAAATTAGTTTAGCTAGAATTCCAAAGGGAGACTCAAGATAGTAAGATAAATAATTAAATTCTACTACGCATACTAAATTTGCAGATTGAAATTATGATTCCGTGAAACTGATTGCTATGTTAAGTCCACAACACTTCCTTAATTTATCATGCAAGATGTATGGTGCAGTAAACTAATGATATTTCACGGAAATTTTTACCAATCCTGGCAACCTGTTTGTGGAGTGCGCCTCATGCTCTTCCAGCATGTACAATAGCAGGAAAGAAAGGGAATGTATAATAGCAGAGAAAAGGTTGTATGAGATCACAACTTAGCATGCCAATATTTGCAACATTAATGCACAGCCATTTCAAAGTGTAATGGAAACTTTATATATGATGACCAAACTCATGCACAACTAGAGGAAAGACATAAATCATAAAATGGCTGGAAAGGCCAAAACATACGGGACAAAAGATACACCAAACCTTTTGCACGCAATAGTTTTCATCTGCAGCAATTCTACCAATCATGTAAAGATATTAGATAACAATGCCTTTCTCAACTCATGCCTTGACTATACTATTCTCATGATTATGCTTCAACTATTACACCAACAATGTGGTCTAACAAATCTGTAATAAGAAACACAAATAAACAACTTTAGAATATTTTTTTGGAGGTAAGCAAGGAGGAAGTGAGGAAGTTCCCCCTTGCGTAAAATTTTGTATTATAATTTTTAAATAGTTGTTGTTACAGACTGAGGGATTAAGTTTATACAGGGATAGTTTCTGAGACGATGTGGTGGGAGGGACGAAACTAAAAAGCATGTGGATGTCCTTTTAGAGCAAGGACGCTGATCTGGAAACAAAAGATAGAGGGTGTGTTACACAATAACCTGTAATTCCATATATCCCATGGTACTGTCAAGGTGCCGAGTTGAAGATCCTTCCTTCAGTCCAAATTACTGCAGGATAAATGTTGAAACTAAGTCAGATTGGTAATGTTGAAACTGAGTCAGATTGGTATTCTTTTACCCTGCAGGTTGGACACTGAGGGGATATTTGGTTCGTAACTGAAATCGGAATGGAAATGAGAATCGAAATGACTTAGAATCGGAATCGAAATGGTCAAATCCTCTGAAGTGTTTGGTTCGTGACCGGAATCAGAATCGAAATTGGAATCAGAATGAAAATTTGAATCTATAGAAGAGAGTAGGGATTAAGTTCTATATAGATTGAGACATTCCCATTCCATTCTGGAATCGAAATCAAAATGGAACTCCTCCCTACCAAATGGTTGGAATGAGAGTTACCTATTCCGATTTCGATTCCAGACTCCACTCTCCCAATCCAAATACCCCCCGGAAGCAATCAGCAGATGAAGATTTTATTTATCTTCTATATTGAAGTCTGACATAAAGGAGCGTAGATGTTCTGATTTCGAATTCTTTGGCTAATCTTTCGCTAAGAAAACAACCGTTTGGGCTAGCTCGCTAACTGATTTAGCTTCTGAACGAAAGAGCCTGTTGTTTCTTTCTTTCCAGAGGTACCACAGAGTGATAGCGGCGAGGACTTCCAGTACTCCTGTTTCAGCAGAATGTCGGTGCTTCTGTCTGCACACCGTCCAGAGGTCTTCGATGTCAAGTGGAAGGTCAATAATGTGGCATGACTTTAGAGTTCTCTTCTAAACTTCAGTTGAGTAACTGCAATGAAGAAATGTATGACCCAGTGACTCATTGTCACTGTAACAAAACTAACATCTACTGGGTTTGTGGAATCTTTTTTTTTCGAGGATTTCTGCAATTAGTAGCTTGCGGTTATAGCATAACCAATTAAAAAGTTTGCATTTTTCAGGGATTGGGAGCTTCCATATGATCTTTCCAAAAAGTGAAACCTTTCCATCATGAACAAGGAACTTGTAACAAGCCGACACTGAGTATGCTTTGTTTGGAAACCATTTTCATACCCTCTTATCTTCATGATTCGATTGTTTGAAGTTCCTCAGCATACCTGTCAGCATCTGAAAATTTGATTATGCAACTAGGTGAGATAAGTTTAGAAAATTTTGAGACCAACTGTCCTCGGATAGAAAAGACGTTATGGTGTAGTCTTTATCAATAGCCAACCAGAAGAACATGGGAAAGATGGTCTGTAGATTATATTCAGAGATCCAGGTGTCGAACCAGAACACTGTGCGTTCTCCATTATCCACTTGAACTGTTGAGAAAGGAATAACTAACTTACCAACATCCATTACTGCCCTCCAAAAACTTGATACTTTCCTTCTTATGTTTGGAAGTGATGAGAGATTCATGCTTGTCGAGTAGTAATGTTGCTGAACCAAGTATTTCCATGTTCCTTGATTGTCAGAATAGAATTTATCCCACCATTTCAAAAGCAATGCTTGATTGAATATTTTTAGATCTATGATGCCCAAACCACCTAGGTTCCTGGGGTGACAGATGTGATTCCATTTAGCTAGGATCTTGAAGTTAGAATGTCTCTCGTTGTCACACCATAGGAAGTTCGAGCAAATGGAGTCAATTCTTTTTGTGGTAGCAGTCGACACCCTGGCTATTGTCATCCAATAAGTGGGTATCGCCCTTAGCACAGAGTTTATGAGGGTGAGCCTCCCTGCAGCAGAAAGAACCTTTCGTTTCCATCCGGAGAGTTTCCGATTGATTTTGTCTACTAGAAAGTTCCACTGATTTCTGGATAAAGATTTGTCATGGAGTGGGATTCCTAGATATTGAATTGGGAGATCCGATTTCTTACATCCTAAAATTGCAGCACATCTCTGAGCTTTCTTTGAATCTAGTCCCAAACCCATCAGTTGGGACTTGAAAAAATTAATTTTCGGTCCAGATACTATTTCAAAGGAGTAAAGAATGAACTTTATAATGTTAAGTTGGGATTTGTCAGCTAGACAAAAGATCAGTGTATCATCCGCATATCGTATGGTATTTAAATTGCAGTTATTCTGGTTCAGCCAACAGAAACTAGCAGGTTCTCATTGTTTGCCCGAACCATCATGCGGTGGAGAAAATCAGCTACTAAAATAAATAGTAGAGAGGATAGAGGATTATCTTGTTTGAGACCTCTCTTATTCATGAACCATTTTTCTGGTTTACCATTGATAAGGATGGTCGAGGTGGTGGTTGTCAGTATCTAAGCAATCCACAAAGAGAATCTTGGACCAAAGCCATGTTTCTGAAGGAGCTTAAATAAGACTTCCCATAAGATACTGTCAAAGGCCTTCTCGAAATCAAGTTTGATGAGGAGACCATTCTTCTTCGATTTTCTGAAATGGTTGAGAAGTTCTGATGCGATAGTGTAGCTTTCAGAGATACTTCTCCCTCTGATGAATGTGGTTTGAGAATAGCCAACCAATTTATCAATTACCTTGCTTAATCTGATGGAGAGAAGCTTTGAAATAATTTTGATGATTTCATGTTCCAGACTGATAGGTCTGAAATCCCTGACCGATGGAAATTCGGCTTTCTTAAGGATAAGCGTAATATATGTGTAATTTCATCTAGAAATGTCTGCTGTCCCATTGCTGAATTCCTTGAAGGGTTTTAAGAAATCTTCCTTGACTGTCTCTCAGTGTCTTTGATAGAATGAAATTGGGAAACCTTCCAGTCCTGGTGCTTTGTCTTTGGCAAGGCTGAAGACAGCAGCTCTTATTTCTTCATCGATGAAGTCAGACTCTAGATATTGTAAATCCAAGGGCCCATCTGGGTAAAGCTTATCCCAGTCCAGTTCAATGTTTATATGATCCGAGGCTCCCAAAAGAGAGGAGTAAAAGGAGAGGAATACCCATCCACCGACCGACCGACCGACTGCCGGAGGGACCGACCGACCGACCGACTGTCGGAGGGACCGACCGACCGACTGCCGGAGGGACCGACCGACCGACTGACCGATCGATTGACGGCCCCTTTCCGTCCGAGGATATGTCGATCGGGTTTCCACTCTCCGGGCCGACTGAACCAGGGAGTCTGATGGCCGACTCTCGCAACATGACTCGCTGACCAACAAAGGGGCCCGAATCTCCATCCGACGCCACACAGATGGCCCCCGACCTAGGGTCGGTCGACTCCTCCGATCGCCGTACAGCCGCCAGAGCTTGTCAGTCCTGACAGCAACATGCGGCACTGCCACCTAAGGGCATTATCCCGCCTAGGGCATTGTCAACCCTAGTGATTTGACAGCCCCACGGCGATATGACACTTTTACGGCGACTCTGACAGTCTACAGTGAATTGACAATTCCTCAATTGTCCGCGTCATTAATGACGGCGCCATACCACGCTCCACTATATATATATCGGAGAGGGCAACAGTGCAGGACACCTTCACTTCGTCGAGAAAAACAACAGGCTTGCTCCCTCTAACTCTCTCTCCCACTTTCCCTCGTTGAGCTCTCTGTCTTCATTTCACTGTTGCCCAGTCACCTCTCTGACTTGACCGTCGGAGGGTCCCTGCCGGAGCCGCCTCCGGTCAGTGTGGACTTCCTTTTTTGCAGGCGCTCGTTCCTAGCGATCAGGCGACGAGGGGATTGGCCGCAATAGATTGGCGCACCAGGTAGGGGGAGGAACGACACGGCACCAAGCCTCCCCAAGCAGAAGATACTGATGACGAAGACAAGAGCCCAGCTATCGAGGGTCACCGGGTCGGCGAGGCGCTCTTCCCGTCGGGAAGAGGCCTCCCCGCCACCCTCAGCGGCGGAACCCAGCTCTCCGCACCCCGCGGTGACCACGGAGGCGCAGATCGCGGCAATCGTACGGCAGATGACCGTACTGACGGACGCGATTAAGAGCCTCCAGCAACAACCGGCACGGCTGCCGCCATCACCGATCGGGCAGCCGGCGGCACGTCCGATGCCCTCCAGGAGCAGCCGCCGACGCCCGTGCCGATCTTCGTCTTCTCCGCGGGAGCACCTACCACAGCGCTCCCACAGAGAGGAGGAGGTGCGGCCACGGCGCGATGCCCATCGGTCCCAACAGCTTTCTCCCTCCCGGCCAGAACGGACAAGGAAGGAGAAGCGACTGCGAACGCCGTCCGCCTCCCTCTCGGAGTCTTCCGGAGACTCTACTCCTGGGGTCTCCCAGCACCGGCGGACAGACGACTACGAGCGCAGGTTCGAGAAAATCGACCGTCGGCTTGCGCAGTTGCAGGTGGACGGTCAGAAGTCTTCGAACGACGTCGACTTTCAGACCGCCCAACCTCTCTCCCGACTCGTTCTCGACGAACCGATCCCCGGTCGGTTCAAGATGCCGCACGTGGAGCCATACGACGGCTCCACCGACCCAATCGACCACCTTGAGAGCTACAAAGCTCTCATGACGATTCAAGGGGCAACCGACGCTCTCTTTTGCATCGGCTTTTCCGCCACACTCCGCAAGGCTGCCAGGGCCTGGTACTCCGATCTTCGATCGAAAAGTATCCACTCCTTCGGACAGCTCGAGCACTCTTTCGTGGCTCACTTCAACACCAGCCGGAAGCCACCGCGAACGTCGGACAGCCTTTTCTCCCTCAAACAGGGAGAAAATGAGACGCTCCGATACTTCGTGGCGCGATTCAATACGGCCACGCTTGAGGTCCGGGACCTCAACGAAGACATGGCTATCTCAGCCATGAAACGGGGGCTGAGGGCGTCCCGATTTACCTACTCCCTGGACAAGACCCTCCCTCGGACGTACGCCGAGCTGCTGGAGCGCGCATACAAGTACATGCACGCGGATGAAGGAGCTTTCGACCGATGCTTGGCCGAGCCCAGAGGCCCGAAGGAGAAGCGGAGGAAGGGTCGGGAACCCACTGCGCCTAGCAGGCCCCCGACCGATGGTCGGGTCTCGACACCTCGACAGAACCAAAAGTCGCCCCATTGGCAGACTCCGAGGCCGACACGCTCCAGGTACGATTCTTACACTCCCCTCTTTGCCCCTCGTGCGCAGATTCTGATAGAAATCGAAGGGGAAGAATACCTGCGACGGCCTCCGCCTCTGAAGGCAAAAGGCCTCGACCGACGGAAGTACTGCCGATTCCACCGGGGCCACGGCCACAACACCGAGCAATGCATCCAGCTTAAGGATGAGATCGAAGCCCTCATCTGCCGGGGGTATCTCGGTAAATTTCAGAAGAACCCACCGACCCAACCAGTTGCCGACCGACGACCCCAGCCGACCGAAGAAGCGACGACTAATCAGCCGACGGCCGGGGTCATCAATATGATTTTTAAGCAACTGGGCCCGGAGACATCCGCGGGAGGGGAGCCGACGAAAAAACTACGCCCGGACGACGTAATCACTTTTACAGAAGGGGACATTCGGGGCATACAAACTCCCCACGATGATGCTGTTGTTGTTTCGGCAACAATAGCGAACTATGATGTAAAAAAGATTTTTGTAGATAATGGAAGTTCGACGAATGTTTTGTTTTACTCGACCTTCTCCCGAATGCGACTACCGACAGACTGACTCAAGAGAGTCTCTATGCCCCTGATAGGCTTCGCTGGAGACGCGGTCACAATGGAAGGAGAGGTTACCCTTCCCGTGACGGTCGGAACCGTACCACGATAAAGTACGATCCATTTGACTTTTGCAGTCGTTCAGGTGCCTTCGGCCTACAACGCCATACTCGGAAGAAGGAGCTTCCGACCGACGCTTGGCCGAGCCCAGAGGCCCGAAGGAGAAGCGGAGGAAGGGTCGGGAACCCGCTGCGCCTAGCAGGCCCCCGACCGATGGTCGGGTCTCGACACCTCGACAGAACCAAAAGTCACCCCATTGGCAGACTCCGAGGCCGACACGCTCCAGGTACGATTCTTACACTCCCCTCTCTGCCCCTCGTGCGCAGATTCTGATGGAAATCGAAGGGGAAGAATACCTGCGACGGCCTCCGCCTCTGAAGGCAAAAGGCCTCGACCGACGGAAGTACTGCCGATTCCACCGGGGCCACGGCCACAACACCGAGCAATGCATCCAGCTTAAGGATGATATCGAAGTCCTCATCCACCGGGGGTATCTCGGTAAATTTCAAAAGAACCCACCGACCCAACCAGTTGCCGACCGACGACCCCAGCCGACCGAAGAAGCGACGACTAATCAGCCGACGGCCGAGGTCATCAATATGATTTTTAAGCGACTGGGCCCGGGGACATCCGCGGGAGGGGAGCCGACGAAAAAACTACGCCCGGACGACGTAATCACTTTTACAGAAGGGGACGTTCGGGGCATACAAACTCCCCATGACGATGCTGTTGTTGTTTCGGCAACAATAGCGAACTATGATGTAAAAAGGATTTTTATAGATAATGAAAGTTTGACGAATATTTTGTTTTACTCGACCTTCTCCCGAATGCGACTACCGACAGACCGACTCAAGAGAGTCTCTACGCCCCTGATAGGCTTCGCCGGAGATGCGGTCATAACGGAAGGAGAGGTTACCCTTCCCGTGACGGTCGAAACCGTACCACGATAAAGTACGGTCCATTTGACTTTTGCGGTCGTCCAGGTGCCTTCGGCCTACAACGCCATACTCGGAAGACCCGGACTAAACGCCCTCAAGGCGATTATCTCGACGTACCACCTCTTGGTTCGGTTCCCGACCAAAAATAGAATCGGAGAGATGCACGGAGATCAACAGCTCACTCGACGATGCTTCCAGATCTCTGCTCAAAGCGACGAGTTGAAGGGCCCCCTGACGATCGACAAGCTAGACCCACGGGAGGAAGAAGAGCGGGGTGAGCCGGCTGAACGGCTCATCCCCATCCCGATGGCTGGGGATCCCGACCGAAAGGTATGGTTCGGTTCTCAATTACCCGACCCAGACCGACGACGGCTGGTGGAGCTGCTAAGAGCCAATGCCGATGTATTTGCTTGGTCGGCGACGGATATGTCGGGCATCCCCCTAGAGACAATGATGCACCGACTCAACATCGATCCGACTATGAGGTCGGTGCAACAAAAGAAAAGATCTTTTGCTTTGGAAAGACAGAAGGCCATCGACGAAGAAGTGGACAAGCTACTTGAGGCAGGCTTTATCAGGGAAACCACCTATCCCGACTGGCTTGCAAATGTTGTTATGGTAAAGAAGGCCAACGGGAAATGGAGGATTTGTATCGACTACACCGACCTAAATCGGACCTGCCCAAAGGACAGCTTTCCACTTCCGAAGATCGACCAGCTGGTGGACGCGACGTTCGGATTTCGACTGCTCAGCTTCATGGACGCCTTCGCTGGATACAACCAGATCCGGATGGTGCCTGAAGACGAGGAGCACACTGCCTTTGTGACCCCCAAGGGCCTCTACTGTTATCGGGTGATGCCCTTCGGGCTGAAGAACGTCGGTGCCACCTACCAGCGACTTGTCAATAAGGTCTTTAAAGACCAGATCGGGCGCAATATGGAGGTATACGTGGACGACATGTTGGTGAAAAATGCGCAGATCCCGGATCATGTTCGGGATCTCGAGGAGACCTTCCGCACTCTATGACGACATCGAATGAAGCTTAATCCAACCAAGTGTGCTTTTGGGGTGACCTCGGGGAAGTTCCTCGGATTCCTCATTTCTCAGAGAGGGATCGAGGCCAACCCCGAAAAAATAAAGGCGATCATCGACATGCGTCATCCGAACACCAAGAAGGAAGTCCAGCAGCTGAACGAAAAAATCGTCGCTCTTAGCCGGTTCATTTTCCGATCAGCTGAAAGATGCCTCCCATTTTTCAAAACTTTGCGGCAGGCAAATGGTTTTTCTTGGTCGGATGAGTGCCAACGGGCCTTCGAAGATTTGAAGAAGTACTTAGCTTCCCCGTCGCTGCTCGTAAAGCCGCAGGTCGGGGAGACCTTGTATCTCTATTTGGCCACATCCTCTGAGGCGGTCAGTTCGGTGCTCGTCCGAGAAAATGAGAGCCGAACCCATCAGCCTATCTACTATACCAGCAAGGTACTCCACGACGCCGAAGCCCGATATTCGAAGATGGAAAAGATGATTTTCACCCTGACCGTCTCCGCACAGCGACTCCGTCCATACTTCCAGGCTCATGCCATAGTGGTTCTCACCAACCAGCCCCTGAGGGCGATATTGCGCCGACCGAACACATCAGGACGACTGGCAAAGTGGGCGATGAAGCTCAGCGAGTTCGACATTCAGTACCGGCCATGGCCTGCCCTGAAGTCTCAGGTCCTGGCCGACTTCATCGTCGAGTGCCCGACAACCGACCTAGGGTCGGGAGCTGCGGACTCGGGACGAGATGCGGTCTCCAAGCCAGACCCGGTCTCTACCTGGGTACTGCACATCGACGGAGCTTCAAACGCTCAGGAGAGCGGGGCAGGGTTCCTGCTCATAAATTCGGATCGGGTAGTCATCGAGTACGCCCTTCGATTCGACTTCAAGGCCTCCAATAACCAAGCGGAGTATGAAGCACTCCTCGCCGGCTTGAGAACGGCGAGGGAGCTGGGCGTCGACAGCCTCCGGGCATTCTCCGATTTTCAACTGATCGTGGGGCTGGTCAAAGGTGAATTTGAGGCGCGAGATCCGATCATGGCCAAATATCTCCAGAAAGTGAAAGACCTCGTGGCGCGCCTCAGGTATTTCAAAATTTCCACATCCCTAGGTCAGAGAACGCCCGTGCCGATGCACTCTCTAGACTGGCGACTTCGGCCTTCGACTCTTTGGGTCGGACGTTCGTGGAGAACCTCGAGCAGTCGAGTATCGACTGGGTCGAAGAAATACAACAGCTGGCGCGAACCAAGCTGGATGGATCTGATCGTTCCGGTATTTGACGACGGAATCTGTCCCGAGATCCCACGAGGCCAGCAGCTTCGATGGTCGGCCTCCCAATATGTAATCATGGACGACCGACTCTACAAAAGGTCGTTCTCCCTCCCCTTGCTTAGATGCTTGGGACCGACCGACGCAGACTATGCTCTCCGAGAAGTGCACGAAGGGATTGCGGGAATCACTTGGGGGGCAAGTCTCTAACCTACAAAGTCCTGCGACAGGGTTACTACTGGCCTACCATGAGGAAGGACGCGGTCGATTGGTCCGAAGGTGCGAACCTTGCCAGAAATACGCTAACGTACAGCACCGACCGGCCAGCCAAATCGCTCCTATTGTTGCTCCATGGCCCTTCGCTCAGTGGGGGGTCGACATTCTTGATCCTTTTCCTCCAGCATCGGGTCAAAAAAGTTCATAGTTGTCGCCATCGACTACTTCACCAATGGGTGGAGGCCGAACCTCTAGCGCAGATTACGAGCGGAAGATGGAGGATTTGTCCAAAAATCTTCATCTTCAGGTTCGGATTACCGCATACCATTATCACCGACAATGGGCGATAATTCGACAACCAAGACTTCAGAGACTTCTGCGCAAGGTTTCACGTCACGCACCGACTGATTCGTCGGACACCCTCAGTCCAACGGCGAAGTCGAAGCAACCAACCGGACCATACTGCACGGGCTCAAAATCCGACTAAATGAAGCCAAAGGCCTCTGGGTCGACGAGCTAGGCTCCATTCTGTGGGCTTACCGAATGACCCCCCGCGTTCCGACCGGGGAGTCGCCTTTCAGCTTGGCCTATGGGACAGAGCAATGATCCCACTCGAGATTGGGCTGCCGTCTATAAGGGTCGAGCGGTATCAAGAGCCGGACAACTCTGATTGTCGGAGGGCCGACCTAGACCTCCTTCCTGAACTGCGAAACGAGGCTCAACTTCGCATGGCTTCATACCGACAGAGGGTGGCCCGGTATTACAACGCCAGAGTCAACCAAAGCTCTTCAGGCCTGGTGACTTGGTCCTGAGAAAGGCAGAGGTCTCGAAGCCCCTGGACCAAGGGAAGCTGGCTCCGAACTGGGAAGGGCCCTACACGGTGGCAGACACTTATGGCCCGAGGGCCTACCGACTGGAGACTCTGGAAGGAAACCCATTCTCCGAACGTGGAACGCCGACAACCTGAAGTTGTATTACCAATGAACTTTGTACTTGTCCAGTCGGAATACAAATCCGGTTTGAAATCTCGGAGTTTAACTCTTCAACTGACGATCGGCGCTCACCAAGGTCGAGCACCAACATGCCGACTTGGACTTGGTATCCGCCTGAAACCGACGACCCATCGTCAGTGACCCATCAGACTCTTACGAGGATCGATACATTTATATTGATGGGAGTTGACACTCCTCCTACGGTCGAACTTTCGGGCCAGACCATCGGCTAACATGCCGATCGAGCTCTGACCAAAGAAAGGCGGAATGCCTGCGCGACGCCGTCGCGACTCCCGACCGAGCTACGGTCGGTCGAAGGATATTCGGCTTGCCACCGTCTATCGCACAATGCGACCTCAGTCGCATTCATGATTCACCGACCAGGCTATGGCCGGTCGGAAGATATTCGGCTTACCACCGTATATCGTGAGGCACAGTACGGATAACCGACACAAGGGTATCGGGGTCCGACTTATCGGTGCTCCCCCGACTAAATGCGCCGGACGACATTCGACTGAACGCGTCGGAAGAGACTCGACTACCGCACTTTTATCCCATGGTTGGTCGGCTTCCGACTCAACGGACGCACCCAACTCATGGCCGGAGGAAGGACGCCCGACTTACGACCTCGACCACCGAAGGCCGGTCCAAAGTCGGGACTTGTCCTACCTTTGTGGCGGCACGAGTTGCCAAACGTCATAACCGACCTATATGAGTTAGCGACTTACGAAGGCATTCTACAACACATAAGAGAAAGAAAAACAAGCAGAAAAAAATGTTTAAGGACTGATTTCATTCAAGGTCAAAAGGAGCTTACAAAATCGGGCCGAAGCCCAGTTACAATTGTTTTAAGAAGAAAAATGAAAAAAGATAAAGGCCGACGAGGCCGCGGTCATTTTTCCGAGTCGATCTCCTCGACCGACGGAAGATCGGGGATGACCGGCGTATCCACCACGACCGGCGCTGGGTCAACGGCCGAAGCAGGATCGTCGGTCGTCGGGGAGCTGGCAGTCAGCGCCGGGACACGAGTCGCAGCCGTCCCTCCTTCGGCCACTTGTTCCTGGACGGCCTCCCCCGCCACGATGACGCCTCCCGATGGCGGGTCGGCCATCTCTTCAGTGACTTGCTCCTCGGCCCCGGCGGGACGATACTGCTGAGGTCCAGCTCCGGGTACAGGGCTTGGACCACATCCCGACCATCCTCGTACCCCACCCGGTATGACGCGAAGCCAGACTCCAGCATTTCCTCCCGATACTGGTCGGTGGCGCGAAAGTCGTCCACCGTCCGACTGGCCGACTCCTTCGCCGACCTCACTTCCGCTTCCACCCGACCGAGCGAGTCCCTTGCCGACTCTGTCTCTGCCTTCGATATGTCGGCGTCGGCCTGGGCGATTGACAGATCCTCCTCAGCCTTGGCAAGTTTTTCCAGGCTGACTTGAAGCTGCTCGTGCTCACCCTCGAGTTCGGCGGCAACACCGTCGTGCTCGCGCCGCAGACGGTGCACGGTTCGACCCTTGCGTTTGGCTTCTTTTCTGGCCGACCTTAGCTCGGACCTGAGGCGGGAGACTTCGTCCACCAACTTGGCCTCCCGGTCGGCCAACTGCTTCAGGTGGTCGACCAGCATTGCCCGGTCGGCTTCGGCCGCCGCCGACCTTTCTTTCCAAGCCGCCCGGACGTTCTCGAACCTCCGATATCCGGCTTTGAGTTCCGACATGGTGTAGATCAGCTGCCGACGCAAGCGTTTCGTCAGGAAAACAAAGTAACGAAAATACTAAGGAAAAAGGAGGCGAAACGGAACTTACCTCGACCATGGTTGGGTAGAATGAAGATAACATCTCGGTCACTTGCCGAGACCTTAGCACCTCCACGTCGGCTGGGAGGAGGATTCCCTGGCACAGCCTCCTGGCCAGGTTGTGGTCGGCCAACGCCGACGCCCCTTCGGGGAACTGTGCGCTGGGCGGCACGGTGCGACTCCCCGACCTCGCGTCGTCCGTGGGGTCCATCGGGGCCTTCCCCCAATCGGCCGCCCCGACCGACGGAACCGGCAGGGAGGGGATGCTCGAGTTTGAACCGGCACCCCCCGTTGCAGCCGCAGACGCCGTCGGAGGGTGTTCGATTTCCCGAACGTCATCCGGCGCCACCCTCGCCGGCGAGACCGCCGATGTCCCTTCGGCCGCTTCTTCCACCGGCCTCTCCTCCGGATGCGCTGCCGGAGCCGCGAGCGCTATCACCGGCTCCGATTGGTCGGTCGCCGATGCTTCGACGGTCGGCGCCGCTGGAGTGGGCTTCTTCGTTGGA
>NC_025999.2:1997895-2235628 GCF_000442705.2 Elaeis guineensis
GGCCTGGGCTGGACCATGGGAAGGGACTAAATGGCGGTGCATGCCTTGAGGAGGGTAGAGAAGGTAATGGAGATGGGCAGGGCAGGGGAGCTAGAGGGGGTGCATGGTGGCATATAGGTGGAGGGGGTGGGCAGGAGGAGGAAAAGTGGAGGAGAGGGGAGGGGAAGAGAGTTTTTTTTTTTTCTTTTCTTCTTTTTAATCACGATACCCACTCAAGCAACTTCAACTCACCTTGCACTCATTTTGACTACAAGTTGATCTAAGATAGCCTTGAGTTGCAGTCCAGTGAGCAACTCAACTTACGATGCAATTTGAGTTGCAGGCATCTAAACAAGCAGGCTAGCCTGCACCTGTAACTTGTGCTGCTTGTGGCTCTATTTACGGGACTCCAAACAACCCCAAATCGAAGTTTCGATGTACGAATTATATTTTTGTCTATAAGATGTTATCTTTAATGAAATAAACACAATAAGATAGCTAAAAATCCCATCTGATTCGTCGGGATTTATTTATGTATTGAATATATATGGTATGTGCATGTGAAAAATAAGAAAAAATATTTTAGCAACAATTCAAATTCAAAATTTGAATTTGAATTTGAATAGAGAAAAAGGGAGAAAAATAAAGAAAGGATCACAACAATAATTTGAATTCAAAATTCAAAAATTGAATTTTGAATCGAGAGTATTTATGGCATATTATCATCCCTTTTAAGCTGAGCATTTGGTTGAGTGTAAAGCTTGGATTGTAGAGACTGAACAAGGTTGCAGACTTGGAGTGAAGACCTTTGGTGAAAACATCAGCGACTTGATCTATAGATGAGATGAATTTGACATATAAAAGCTTATGACCTATCAATTCTCGGACATAGTGATAATCATGCTTGATATGTTTGGTTCTTATATGGAATATTGGATTGAAGACAAGAGAGATGGCAGAAATATTGTCACACCATATTAAAGGAATTGAATGGAGAGAAATATGCAATCATATAATAGAGAGCACAACTATTGCAATTCAGCAGCAGTTTGGGCAAGATATTGATACTTCACTTCAGTAGATGATCCAGCCACTGTTGGTTGCCTTTTAGCACTCCAAGAAATTGGGCTAGGTCTAAGAAAAATACAATTACCACTTGTAGAGCATCTATTAATTGGGCTATCGGCCAATCTGCATTTGAGTATGCAACAAGATTTAATGGGCCTGGTTGTAGCTTAAGATTGAAGTCCAAAAGTGATGGTACTTTTGAAAAATCGAAGTATATGATTGATTCCTACCATATGGGCCTCTGTTGGATCATGTTGTAAAAAATAACTAACCCGGTTGACTGAGAAAGCTATATCTGGCCGTGTTAAGGTTATATATTGGAGGGCTCCAACAATACTCTTATAAAATGAAGGATCATCAAGAGGACTATCCAATATGATCCAGTTTTTTGGTGGAGCAAAGACTTGAACATGGAACCCCAACTCCATACGTTTTGAGCTAAACTTTTCATACCAAGCACGAGAAGCTTGCTAGAGTCTGTAAATTGATTTTCCATTTGATAGGTATGAGTAGATTTTGATGGATCAATCTAATCAGGAGGTTGAGATATAAATGCCAATTCTTGAAGGTCACCATGTAAAAAAGCACACTCTATATCATGTTGATGGAGTGACCAATTATGAGTTAAAGCTATTGTGAGAATAGTTTGATTGTATTATGTTGAACCATGGGATTGAATATCTCGATAAAATCATCTCCAGGTTGTTAGTGAAAGCCTTTGGCAACAAAGTAAGCTTTATATCTATTGATGGATCCATCTGGATTGCATTTAATTCAAAACACCCACTTGCAACCAATTATGTTCATGTTTGGATGAGTAGGGACAAGAGTCCAAGTTTGCTGACTCTAAAGAGATGTAAATTTGAGGTTCATGGCACATCTTCACTCGACTTTTTGAGGCTTGTGCACAACATGTTGGTTTAATAGGATAAGATATAGTAACGACAGTCCGGCGAGGGCGGTGGGTATGGTATAGTATTTTACATTTGGAGATACTGAATTGAGATGGGTGGTCATGGGATGGGTGTGCTATGGTAGGTAGATAGGTAGTTGGTTTGGGATGGGAGTTTGATGGTCTTGTATTGAGGTGGGGGAATGGGTTCCATTGAGATATTTGTATTGTCATGCGGTGCAGTGGTTGAATTGGATATTGTTACCATGGAAGAATCTTGAGATTGACATATTGTACTTGTAGAATGATTTAAGAATGTACTGTTATTAGTAATCCAAATAATGTTGGTAGATATGGAGAGTTGAGGTAACCATATAGAAAGAGAGTTAAGTATAGAAGTGGGGCTGTAAGAAGCTGATTAAGGTGATAATGTGGTTGAAAAAGGATAAATATGTTCATCAACAATAACATGACATGATATATAAATTTTTTCTTTTACTAAATTAAGGCATCTATATCCTTTGTGAACAATGTTGTATCCTAAGAAATAACATTTAGTGGTTCAAAATTCTAGTTTATTGGACTTGTATGGTCGAAGCCAAGGAGAACATAAACTACCGAAAGCTCGTAAATGGGAATAGTTGGGAGATTTTTGAAAAAACTTCTCATATGGCGAAATTTTAAGATGAGAAACAATGTGCATTCGATTTATTAAATATATTGCAGCAGAAAATGCTTCTAACCATTTGGAGGAAGAGATGTTAGAAAACCGGGTAGACTAGCATGCATAGATTTCAAAATATTTTGAAACAGCAGCAGAAATAGATCTAGGTTAAACCCTTTAACCCTATATGCTATAGATCTAATCTACATCTATCTGAGCCCTGGATCTAAGACATACATATAATCTGAAAATTAAAAATTAAATTAAGATCAGATCTCAATACCTTGCGTGGGTTAAAATATACCACAACTGATGATCTTGGATCTGAAGGTTCTTGAGCCGCACACGTGTCCGGCCTCTACAGGTATCCATCAGGATCAACTTTGAACCTTTCTTCTCATTGTAAATTTATTTTCTCCAAGATGAATCTTAACCTTTTGAATCTTTGATCAACTCTTGATCTTTGACCACAATCTCAATGCTTGAATTGTAGCCTTTCTCCCTGTTCCTTGCTGTTGAAGAAATCACCCTCAATTCAGATGTGTGGGAAGATGGAACGCCCAACCCTTGGGCGTTGGAAAGAGAGGAGGAAGAGAAGATGGCGTGGAGAAGGAGAGAGGGAGGTGATCTAATTTCTATCTTCAATAATTTTAAAACCCTTGGAGACCATCTCTTATATAGACATCTTCTTGATTCCAAATCAATCTCCAATCAATTAAAAAAGGCTAGTCCTTATTTCACAAAGATTTTTATCTTTTTAATTTGATTTTTTTCAAGAAAACCAGACCCAATTGGAAAGATCTTCACCTCTTTTGGCAAGTAGATGGGGCACCCTTATCAAAACATGACAAGTAGTTGGGGTGCCAACTCTTGATGCCCCTCTAGAATTTTGACACACAAGAGAGGGGGCGTAGCCCCTCTCTCTCTCCTTCTACGCCATGACAAAAGAGGGGGCGGGCCCCTCTTTCATTCTTACGCCAACTTTAAGGGTTTGCGCCCCTTGGACTTTCCAAAAGGAGAGGCTTGCGCCTCCTCTCTTCTTTTCAATAATTTTACGTCATATAAGAAAATAACAAGAGAGAAAATGAGGAGATTAGTTTGCCAACTAATTGGTTTGATCCAATCCTTTTGGACCCATAAATAGGTGCCCCACTAAATCCAAATCAAAATGGATTTAGATTAGATTCAAGGCTATGGACTTTGATCCAATTCTTATCTAATAAGAAATCGAAGTCTAGAGAAGAATTGGGTTTAACCATATGCTAGCATGATTTTCTCAAACCCAATATGATTTCACTAAATCTTAATCCAATTAGAACTTTATAAGTCCAATTGGTTAATTCAAGATTAAATCCCTTAATGTGTGACCCCATAGATTTCATTCTATCTGGTAGTGAGATATGTTATGATTTCCATCATAATATCATCGAAACTCTTTCGATGGATTGGAACAATTTCAATTCTGTCCTTCGAGGATCATCGATCATCAAGACGACACTCGATGAGTCCCACAATCTATCAGTGACACCTAGCAGTATGTAGTGGCAACTTAGTAGAATGAAAGTGTGAACCCTTAGGTGTAGTTATGTATGATTTAGTCCTTCTATCGAGAGTCTCGATTTGACGGAGGTCATGGAGAACTCGTCAGATCCCATCGTCAGTCATATGCTAGATTGGCTCGACTTGAATTCATTTGTGAATCCTGTAGAAATTCTTTTTAGTATTCACACTTGCTTTGATCAAAGATTTTTGAACTCAGTCTCGTAAATCGCATAGGACTTCTCCTTTTCTACCAAGGTCGATAGATTCTTTCTAGGTGCATCCTACTTCTAACAACAAATCTGAACCTATTGTAGTCAATATACAAGCAAAGATCTGAATGGCTAGGGACCAAGGAAACATGTAGTCAAACTCAGTAGCCTCGCTGTGAATAGCCGATGACACTGCTGCAGCATCGAGATAACTACTGACGAGTGAGTAGACATCTAAGTGGTTTCTCGTGTTGGTCATATTTAGTGTAAGTTGTTCAATAACAACCATTCGTACTCTCACCCCAATGTCCCTATACTGCAGACTCAAGACTTATCTACTCATAAGAGAGGTGAACAGTGTACCGATCTTAAATAGATTGATCACTGTCCTCTGTGACGATCCTTTGATTGGGAGTATTTAGAAACTAACCACTAATTAATGTATGTTTTAAATTCTCAACACCTTGAGAATATACAAAAAATCATCTTTGTTAATTTTTAGGATAAATCATGGATACATAAACATGATTAAAAATAAAAAATATTTTTTATTAATAATAAAAATATTACAAGTCTAAAGATAAGCTCTCGAAATACAAAATATTTCAGCCAACAATTGGCTTTTAGGGCACTCATCTAACAAACTCTCACTTGACCTAAAGCCATTTGGCTATATACCTGACACCCATTTTTTCAAGGTGAGCTTCGATCTTCTACTGGTTGAGAGGCTTGGTCAGCGGATCCGTCACGTTTTGTGTGGAGTCGACTCTCTGCACCTCGACGAACTTCTTCTCGAGGTATTCGCGTATGGTGTGGAATCGTCACTCTATATGCTTGGATTTCTGATGAGACCTGGGCTCCTTAGCTAGGGCTATGTTGCCGTTGTTGTCGCAGTGTAGTGCAATGACATATGATGGCATCACACTCAGCTCTGCAACAAACTTCTTGAACCAAAAAATTTTTTTAGCAGTTTCAGAGGTGATGTACTTGGTTTCCATGGTTGAATCTATAATGATCGGTTGTTTGAAATTTTTTCAACTAATCACACTATCATTACACAAGAAAATACATCTCGATGTAGATTTTTTATTATCGACATCAGTCATAAAGTCTGAATCGGTCTATTTCTCCACTTTTAGCTCTGATCCTCCACCAAAGATCGAGAACAAATCCTTAGTCCTTCTCAAGTATTCAAGGATGTTCTTTACAGCAATCTAGTATTCTTCATCTGGATTTGTCTGATATTTGCTCATGACACTCACGGCAAGGGCTATATCAGGTCGTGTACATAACATGGCATATATGAGACTCTCTATTGCAGAAGTATAAGGGATCTTGCTCATACGCTGGATCTCTTCAGGTGTGTCAGGACATATCTTCTTGGAGAGATGAATGCCATGTCTAAGGGGCAAGAGATCCCTCTTGGAGTTTTTCATGCTGAACTTCTTCAGCACCTCCTCTATGTACATTTGCTGAAGAGTGCTATCATTCTCTTAGATCTATCTCTATAGATCTTTATATCAAGAATGTAAGAAGTTTTTCTTAGATCTTTCATGACGAATTTTTTTGACAATCATATTTTGATCGATGTCAGTATGGGAATGTCATTCTCAATCAGGAGGATGTCATTCACGTATAATACGAGAAATGTAACAGTACTTTCACTGATCTTTTTGTATACGGCTCCTCTTCGTTTTTGATGAAATCAAACGTTTTGATCACATCATTAAAATGAGTGTTCCAACTCTGAGATGCTTGCTTGAGTCTATATATGGACTTTGCAGCTTGCAGGCCATGTGATCACTATCACTAGGTGTGAAACTCAAAGGCTGCTCCATATAGATATCTTCTCAAGATATCTATTTAAGAAGGTAGTTTTCACATTCATCTGTCAAATTTCATAATCATGAAAAGCTGCAATTGCAAGCAGAGTGCGGATAGATTTCAGCATAGCCACAGACGAAAAAATTTCATGATAGTCAATGCCTATGCGTTGACTGTAATCTTTCACAACTAGCCTTGTCTTATAGGTCTCTATCTTACCATCTGATCTAATTTTCTTTTTATAAATTCATTTACATCCAATAGATACAACACCTTTAGGTGGATCTACTAAGGACCAAACCTGATTGGAATGCATGGAGTGAATTTCTGACTTCATCGCTTTCATCCATTTCTCGGAGTCAATATCTAATATTATCTCATCGTAGGTCTTGGGATCATTCCTAATGTCCTTATCTCCCATAAGGAACGTTTTCTCTAAATCCTTTGTAAGTATACCCAAGTACTTTGCAAAAGGACTGGAGATCCTACTTGATCTACGAGGTGGAGGAGGTACCACATCCACTCACTCACTACTGGATTCAGGTTTTTGGACTCGATGCTCTTCAGAGATCTCTTCGAGCTCAATCCTCCTACCACTGCCTTCATCTTGGATAAATTCTTTTTTCAAGAAGACGGCATGACGGCTCACAATCACATTATGATCCTCAGAAAGATAGAAGTAATATTCCATAGTTTTCTTAGGATACCCTATAAAGTGAGCCCTAAAAGATCTAGCCTCTAACTTGTCCATCTGCTGTCGCTTGACATGGGCCGGACATCCCAAATCTTGAGATATCCAAGAGTGGCTTCTTATCATGTCATAATTCATATGGAGTGATAGGAACGGATTTAGAGAGAATCCGATTCAAAAGATGAATTACAGAAACTAGTTCATATCCCTAGAGAAAGATAGGAAGGTCTGTGAAGCTCATCATGGATCGGACCATATTTAATAGGGTCCAATTCCTCCTTTCGAATATCTGTTGAGATGAGACATCCCTAGAGGTGTCTACTGTGAGATTATGCCATTATCCTTGAGATATGTCCGAAATTTTTCACTAAGGTATTCCTCCTCGATCTAATCGAAGAACCCTTATGGATTTTTCGATCTATTTTTCTACTTCATGTTTGAACTCTATGAACTTTTCAAAGGCTTCCGACTTACGATGCATCAAATATACAATCATACCGCGGATAATCATCGGTAAAAGTTATGAAGTAGATATAGCCATCTCTGATTTGTACATCGAATGAACTGCACACGTTAGTATGTACCAGAGCTAATATCTCAGTGGCTCTTTTCTCTTATCCCACAAAGGGTAGCTTAACCATTTTTTCTTGAAGATATGACTCACAAACTGGATAAGAATCGAAAGTCAATAGTCCGAGAAGACCATCTTTTTCTAGTTTGTTGAGTCTGTCTTCTTCTATATGGCCTAGCCTAAGGTGCCATAGATACTTTTGGCTAATCCTATCTTTAAATCTCTTAGACCCTACGGTATTCATAGTTTGCTCGTTAATGTTAACACACATTCATATGCAAATGATAAAGACCGTCAATCAAGAAAGCACGTGCAACAACTTTATTTTCAAAATAAATTGCACACATATCTTTATTGAAATAAAAATTATAGTTATCCTGTGCCATCATAGATATAGAAATTAAATTCTCATTGGCTACAGGTACATAATAGCAGTCTTTCAAAATTAAACTAATTCCTAATGGTAATCGCAGAGGGTAGGTCCCGATAACCACAGTAGTAATCCTTGCTCCATTGCCGACCCGGAGAGTGATCTCGCCTTCCCTCAGCCCTCTAACTTCTTTAAGACCCTGCATAGAAGTGCACAAATGAGCACTTGAACCAGAATATAGAACCCAACTAGAAGAAGAGGAAATCGTTAGATTAGTTTTAATTATGAGCAAGTCAGACGTACCTTCAGAAGGCCCATCATTCTTTCTGTTCTTCACAGTCTCCAGGTATGCCGAACAGTTCCTTCTTCAGTGGCCTTCGACATTGCAATGGAAACACTTTTCTTTGTCGTCAGTCTTCTTCGAAACCTGCTTTTTGGTCTTGGCCTCGTTCTTTTGTTTTTTCGCAGGCTTCTTTTTTTCTTGAAAGAAGACTTTCTCTTAGAAAAATCCCTCTCTACAGTCAGAACCGTATTCTTTGAACCTTTCAAGATGCCTCAGTTGTTACCAACATGTTCAGTAATTCGGGCAAAATGCTATCAATCTTATTCATATAGTAGTTCATAATGAACTGTCCATACGAATCAGGAAGAGACTGGAGAATCAGGAAGAGACTGGAGGATCAAATCCATCTGCAATTTCTTGTCCATATTCATCTCGAGCTTCTGAAGCTTTCGATGTCTTTGATCATTGTCAAACAATGATCATTGATGGACTGTCCATCACGTATTTTCACTCTGAATAATCTTCAAGAGATCTCAAAGCGAGCCGTGCGATTCTGCTCACCGTACAACTCTTGCAGATGAGTCAGCATCTCTTTGGCAGTCCTCATGTTTTCATGTTGGCGCTGAAGATCATTGGATATGGATGCTAGAATGTAACACTTAGCCTTATTGTGCTCATCTATCCACTTTTCAAGTACGGCTCGTCGATCAAGGGATGGACGAGTTGGTTACACAAGCGCATCCTGATCTAAGACATGAGTTAGTTTCTCAGAATTAAGAACGATTCTCAAATTTCAGAGTCAGTCTTTGTTGTTTGTTCCGGTCAATCTATTTGTGTCAAGAATACGAGCTAAAGGATTGGAACTTGACATGGTTATTTGCAGAGAGAACAGTTTTTAGTTAGATGTTTGTACTTATTAAATATTTATTTTAGAAACTTTTTTTAAAAAAATAAACAAGATTTTCATTATTTTTTCGAATCTTCTATACTCGGATGGAGAAATAGAAACCTATACGCGATCGATTTCTAGTGGGTACTACGGTCCCACTGATCCATACGCACCTCACCTAACAGTTATTGGTGAGCATAGACCAACGAGTGGACAACACCTTGTCCATTGCTTACTAAGCAAGATGCAGCGGGTTTGGTCTGTAAGTTCTGTGGCCTCATCTAATAGTTATTGAAATATTTTTTAGTTAAGTCTCAGTGGGCGCAAAGTCATCATTGGACCCTCACTTAACAGTTATTGGGCCAACCCCATCTCTACCCAGGGCATCAAATACCAATAAAGTGGTTGTACCTTCCCGATGCAACCGAACCACTGTAACCAGTCGAGAACGATCAACGTCAGGAAGGCACCCACATCTCTACAATGATGGAAGACCTCTAGACTTAATATTTAGTGAGGAGATTTAGGTTTAAATCTCTTCTAAATCAGCAGATATGATATTTGACTGATCAAGTTCAGATCAGCACATCCATATGTCTGACCATCCTAGTCGGCATGGATGAATTCGAGTCAACAAGTAGCCTAGTACGAAACTAAATCTTCCAAAATGACCAGATAAGTTAAAATGAATGGGGTCTCCCTGTTGCTTTCTTTAGACACCAACGAATTGATCAGGTCAGACAACGAACCAATTAAATAACCATCATTTAGATACTTGCCTTGACATCAAATTGGTCGATTAGAATCGATCAGGTTAATCTATTAAAATGGGTCCTAACCACTGAGCCAAATTAGATATTAAGTTAATCAATTCACATCAAAATATTAATCGATGCGACCAACTACAACTAAAACCGACTTTGAGCCTCTTTGACCTAATTCTAACCAACAATTGATTAGGTTCAATCAACTGCTCAAAATCGATAACAGGTTCTAGCCTGATCTAATCAATTGATCTTAATTGTAGTTTGATCACTAAACCTAATTTGTTTAACCTATACCCACATGCAATAACATAATTTGCAGATTCTAAAATATTTTTTAGATTATGTTTCATTGCATGTATTGGTGGCTTATGATCTTGAAAGAGTTTCAGATCTAAATCTAATGTTATATATCACATATATCAAGTTTTAGATTTAAACTATAAACATATATCACATATATATTAATTTTCAGATCGAAAATTAAATTTATACATATTAAATATATGCATAACAAGATCTAAAACAATGATTAAAATACTTGAAAAATATTTTTCAAAAAATGGTTCGCATTAAACTAAGATAATTTTTTCAATATAGGGGGTAAACTCTATACCAGGACAATCTTATACCGGTCCGATGCGAATATTTAATCATTCTAATTTCAGATCTAACATGAATAAAGACATATCATATGCATCAATTTTCAGATCTAAAATATTGATTTAAATGTTTCGAAAATAGTTTTCAAAATCGATCAATCTTGTGCTAGAGCAATCTTTTCAATATAGAGGTAAACTCTATACCAGAACAACCTTATACCAGCACAAGATCGATATTAAGTCATCTAAACTTTCAGATCTAATATAAAAATCAGATTATACATGACTTAAAGAATCAATGGCTCTGATACCACTATTAGAAAATCGGATAGACTAGCATGCATCGATTTTCAAACATTTTGAAACAGCAGCGAAAACAGATCTAAGTTAAACCCTTTAACCCCACATACTATAGATCTAATCTACATCTATTCGAGTCCTGGATCTAAAACATGCATATAATCTGAAAATTAAAAATTAAATTGAGATCAGATCTCAATACCTTGCACGGGTTGAAATACACCGCAATCGATGATCTTGGATCTGAAGGTTTTTGAGCCGCACACGTGTTCGGCCTCTACAGGTATCCATCGGATCAATCTTGAATCTTTCTTCTCGTTGTAGATCCATTTTCTCCAAGATGAATCTTAGCCTTTTGAATCTTTGATCAACTCTTGATCTTTGACCGCGATCTTAACGCTTGAACTGCAGCCTTTCTCCCTATTCCTTGCTGTAGAAAAAATCACCCTCAACTCAGGCATGTGGGAAGATGGGACGCCCAACCTTTGGGCATTGGAAAGAGGAGGAAGAGGAGATGGTGTGGAGAAGGAGAGAGGGAGGTGATCTAATTTCTAACTTCAATAATTTTAAAACCCTAAGAGACCATCTTTTATATAGATCTTTTCTTGATTCCAAATCAATCTTCAATCAATCTAAAAAGATTAGTCCTTATCTCATAAGGATTTTTATCTTTTTAATCTGATTTTTTTTTAAGAAAATCAGATCCAATTGGAAAGGTCTTCACCTCTAGGGTTTTGGCACACAAGATAGGGGGCATAGCCCCTCTCTCCTTTCATGCCATGGCAAAAGAGGGTGTGGGCCCCTCTTTCATTCTCACGCCAACCCAAGGGTTTGCATCCCTTGGACTTCCCAAAAAGGAGGCTTGCACCTCCTCTCTTCTTTCCAATAATTTCACACCATATGAGAAAATAACAAGAGAGAAAATGAGGAGATTAGTTTGCCAACTAATTGGCTTGATCCAATCCTTTTGGGCCCATAAATAGGTCCCCCACTAAATCCAAATCAAAATAGATTTAGATTAGGTTCAAAGCTATGGATTTGATCCAATCTTTATCTAATAAGGAATCAAAGTTCAAAGAAAAATTGGGTTTAACCATATGCTAGCATGGTTTTCTTAAACCCAATAGGATTTCACTAAATCATAATTCAATTAGAGCTTCATAAGTCCAATTAGTTAATTCAAGATTAAATCTCTTAATGTGCGACTTCATAGGTTTCACTCTATCTGGTAGTGAGATATATTATGATTTTCATCACAATATCATCGAAACTTCTTTCGATGAGTTGGAACAATTTCAATTCTGCTCTTCGAGGGTCATCGATCATCAAGACGATGCTCGATGAGTCCCACAATTTATCAGTAACACTTAACAGTATGCAGCGGCAATCCAGTAGAATGAAAGTGTGAACTCCTAGGTATAGTTATCGTATGATTCAATCCTTCTATCGAGAGTTCCGACTTGATGGAAGTCATGGAGAACTCTTCAGACCCCATCGTCAGTCATATGCTAGATTGGTGCTACTCGAGTTCACTTGTGAATTTCGTGGAAACTCTTTTCCAGTATTCACACTTACTTTGACTAAAGATTTTTTGAACTCAGTCTCACAAATCGTATAGGACTTCTTCTTTTCTATCAAGTTTGATAGATTCCTTCTAGGTGCATCCTACTCCTAACAGCGAATCTGAACCTACTATAGCCAACATACACAGCAAGGATCTGAATGGCTAGGAATCAAGAGAACGTGCAGTCAAACTTAATAGCCTCACTGCGAATAGTCGATGACACCGCAGGTCAAAGGACCACTCACACTACTGCAGTATCGAGATAACCACTGACAAATGAGTAGATATTAAGTGATTTCTCATGTTGGTCACGCTCAGTGCAAGTTGTTCTTTAACAACCACCGCACTCTCACCACAGTATCCCTACACTGCAAACCTGAGACTCATCTGCCTATAAGAGAGGCGAACAGTGCATCGATCTTAAATGGATTGATCACTATCCTCCGTGACGATTTTTGATCGGGAGCATTTAGAAACTAATCACTAATTAATGTATGTCTCAAATTTTTAATACCTTGAGAATATGCAAAAATCATTTTTGTTAATTTTTAGAAAAATCATGGACACATAAACATGATTGCAAATAAAAAATGCCCTTTATCAATGATAAAAGTATTACAAACACAAAGATAAGTCCTGAAAATATAAAATGTATCAGCCAACAATTGGCTTTTAGGGCACTCATCTAACAAGAGATACATGAGCAAAGAGTGTAAGTTCGGTTTCAACTATATGATGATGTTTTCTTTCGACAATACCATTTTGTTCTAGAGTATGAGGGTAAGAAATAGGTGCATTATGTCATGTAAAGATAGAAAATGCTTAAGATTATTGCTTTTGAATTCACCACCCCTATTGGAATGAAAGATTTGAATTTTAATATTACATAAATTTTCAACTTGTGCTTTAAAAGAGACAAAATATCAAAGAAATCAAATTTGTAATGCATGAGAAACAACCATGAATAACATCAAAAATCATCAACAAATAACATATGATAAGAAAAGTTTGAATATAAAAGAGTAGGGGAAGGTCTCCAAACATCACAGCGTATTATTTCTAGAGGACATTGAGAAGTTGAAACAGATAAACAAAATGATAATTGTTTGCTTTATCCTACTTAGCAAGATGAACATAGGGTTTGTCTTGGCTTATTTGAAATTAAAAGAGAGGACAAATAGAGGATTGAATATCATGAGATGGATGGTCGAGATGATGATGCCAAAGGTCAATAGAGTTGTGACGGCTAACATTGGCTGCGGGTAAGTGATCTTGTGCATCTTTTGTAAGAAAATGGAAAGGATAGAATCCATTTTCAGTCGTCTTGCGGTACAACGTTGTTCTTGATTCTTTGTGCTTGAGAAAAAAGCCAAGTTCATCAAACAAGAAATAGTAGTTATTATCATGAGAGAAACTGTTTACAGATAAGAGATTTATAGAGGCTTGAGGATAATGAAGAACATTAGATAAGTGAAATTTATTTTTATGACTAGTGATGGAAGATGAACCAATATGACGGATAGACTAACCTTGTTTGTTGCCAACTCGGACACAATTAGAATCACCATATTTTGATGAAACAAATAACTTATTCAGATTTATGGTGATATCATGAGTAATATCAGTATCAGAATACCAAGTATTATCATTAGTGAATACGGGAGTGACAGCCATAGCTGCAAATTTCTCTAAAAGTTGATCTTGATATGCATAGCTCATGCGATGATAGAAACTAGTGGCAATATGTCCAATCATATTACAGATGTGACGGATTGGTCGAGTAGACTGTGAAGAACGATCATGTGAGGAAAAGAAACAAAAATGCTCATTAGGAGAGGGTAGGATGCCATCACTTGGAGGATGATTAGATCGTCGGCCATCTTTATAATGCCGATTATTCTCATGGTCAGTAGAATCATGCCTGATTTAATGCTTTAGTAGGTCTTGAGGCAATAAATGCTTTAGTAGGTCTTGAGGCAATAAGGAAAAGATTATAACAACAATTTGAATTCAAAATTTAAAAGTTGAATTTTGAATTGAGAGAATATATGGCATGTTATTATTTAATTTCTATATTCATGCGCACTTTTTGTATTTGAACCATGTTTATCAGAAGCTGCCCGTAAACATGCTAGTATTTTGTGAAACATTAGGGCAAAAAGAAAAAAAGAAAGATCTCACAGCCTGAGCAAAAGCAGAAGAATATAAGTAGAGAAATCAAAGAGAAATTCTTGGATAATTGTAGGGTTAGGCCTTGTCAATTTGGAAGATGTTGTCAGTGGTGAGAACAACCTTATCTCAGCTTCCATAGCTTCTCGTTTTATCTGTTAGTTTCATAGTTTATTGTCCTAGTTCTGAATTTCCAAAATACATCTTGTTGTGAGGTTTGTGGTGGGTGTCAAAGGGATGTCATGGATTAAACATCTCTAAATATGAAAATATAACTGGGACAAGCTGACCAAAAATTGTAATATTCTCGACAAGAATTGTGAAGTCCAAGCAGCATTTTTTTCATTAACATGATAACCTCCTCTCGCTTTGGTTATGGGACAGCTGAGATGATGCATGAGTTGCTAGGCTCATTACTAATTACGGAATTTTGTTTCACTGTTACTTGTCATTTTATTTATCTTTTCTACATTATCAGCAATTAAAGCTTGTTCATAACTTGTTCATGCCTGTATTGTTAACCTTTGTGTACTTTTCTAGGTTTCTCTTCTTAATTCAAGCTATCCTGGTGGTTTGGTACAATACATTCAAAATGCAAGAAAGCTACTAGCAGATTCAAAGGCTGGGAAAAATCCATATGATGGTTTCACTCCTTCTGTGAGTAAATTTCAGCTTCTGGTATTGCAGTCCATGTCTTTGGAGATGCATGTAGTCATACTGTTTTCTTATGATGTCCACTTTGCTTACACTTTGTGCATGTGAAATAATGTATTTGCACTTAAATTTCTTCCATATAAGCTTAAATGGTCTATACAGCATTCACATATTCGATGTAAAGCCAAGATTCTTAATAAAGGACTATCACTATGTATACATGCATCAGTGAACCCTTGTCTCCTCAAAACAACTTGTAACCCTACAGAGTAAGTTTATCCAAATATGTTTGGCACTTAGATTTTGATAGTGAATTCCTGTAAGAGTCTGCAAGTCATTATCAGTTTTTTGTAGTTGATACTATTGCTTGTGGGAGTAAAATATCTGCTCCAACTGGCTACTGGGAAAACACACACTTGATTTTGGAAGAAGTTCCCATTACAGGCATTGTAGACACTTATTTGAAACCTGGCATGCTAGCACATCTTTTCTTGCTTAAGGTGATGTTTTCTTTCCATTGAACAATGTGCATATTTCAACAGCATTTTGATAAATCAATAACTTAAAACCATTTAGTTTTTGCAGTTTACAGAGAAAGAAAATGTATTAGTCTGATTTAATTTGATTTAATCAACTTTTAAATAGGCTTATATATTATTCTTAATAAGCCAAATGTAACTCTTAACTGTTATGATTTTAATGTCCTGAATTTTTTCAATATTAACTTGCATTTGTTTGGTAAACTAGTTTTAGCATGTAACGTATCCAGTACGTGAGTTTTTTTTCCTATTGCATCTCCTTGTCAAATGACTTTTCGATATTAGTGTGTCAAAACTAGAAGTACTTAAATTTTTTGGATATTGCTGATATTTGAGCAAGTGAAAATATGCTCTGATTAGTGGGAATATCGAAGTTATTATTGTTGATTGGAGCTGTTTCTACTCTTTATCGCTATAGATAATCACAAGGCTAATTCCTGGAAATTCATGATGTAGAATTTCAAAAGCAGTCAAACTGAATAGATTGGGTTGTGTTTACAAGGCGGGAAATAGATGAATTATGAGTTTGGTGGTGAAAGAAGTGCTTTTGCAGGTTCCTTCTGGAGAGGTCCTTACATTTGGTGATGACAACTTTATCATGTTGGAAGATGCTGGTGTTAGAGAGGTACACAAGGCTGCATTTGTCCTTGTTGCAGGTGGGCTAGGGGAACGCCTTGGATACAAGGGAATAAAGGTAAGAGTTATACTTTGTTCACCAGGCTTGGTCCCATATCATACTGGGTTAGCAATGTTCCCTCCAACATTTTAGTCTTAATATTTGAGTTCCTTCTATTTGTTAAGGAGAAGTTATGAAATCATGTGTTCATTTAATGCATTGACAATGCCTGATTTTCTTTGGCAGTTGGCTCTTCCTTCAGAAATTACTACAGGCAGATGCTTTCTCGAACATTATATAGAGTCTATCCTGGCTCTACAGGAGGCTAATTGTAAATTGGCACTAGGTCAGTACAAGTGTTTGATTTTTTCAAACAGGTTTTCTTCATCAAACTTGCAAGTATGTTAGAGCACACGATTTTTTGTCTTCTATAGTATCCTCACATTTGTTCTGCTTACCTTTCCAATTCAAGTGATTTCTGGTATTTTATTTCAATTATCATTGGTTTTGCTATGTTGTTATGATAATTTGAACAGGACGGTGTTTGTGCAAACATGTGATATCATAGGGTGTTATATGCAAAAAGCCCAACATTTTATTGTTGGACAAGGGATGAAGATCAGTTAGAGTGCTTATCCAGAGGGCGTGAAGAGAGAAAGTTTTTGTGAACTAGGGTATTATGGTCATTTAAATATGAAAAGGTGTGAATAATGTAAATATTTTAGAAGTTGGATGATGAGGATATGTAGAAACTAGTAATAATAATGTCTCTTAACAAGAAAGTTTGACTGTGGCCTATGTCTTGCTCAAGTCCAATGCGAAGTTATATTAGGTATGTCACAAGCACCAGGTTCAGGCTTGGTGCAAGGTGGAAATACTCAAATGGACCCTAAGTAATATGGCAAGGCTCAGGTTAAATATATTTATTCAAAGCACAATCCATAAAATAGCTCTAGCACCATACCTGCTGGAGGAATATGCATGCACGGTACCTGCATATGTTGGTTTCATGTGCATGTGAAATAATAGATGATTGGAAATGAGGGAGAGAGGAGCATACCTAATTTCTGAAGATCATTTTACTTGACAAAACATCTTCCATATTTCTTTTTCTTTGACGATCATTTCCTTCTTGTTGTAGAGTTGAAGAAATATCATTATCTTTACTAAGAGATCTCTTGAGTAGCAAATGCAATTTAACTCTGGGTTTTCCAATCTTCTTCATTGCTATTTCTGGTATGCCTTTCTGTCAAGTTACATGAAATGCTGAATGTGAGTACTGCAAATAGTTTCTTCTAAAGACTGAGCTGATGTATCGTGTCTGTGAGGGAAAACTTTTCTAAAACATGTAAATAATGTGTGGTATGCATGAAATAGTAAAGACAGAACCATAACGTGGTACAAATACAATCATCCTGTTGTTTAAGTGATGATGTAACTCAGCGTTCCAGTTAAAATCAGGCTGGCATGCTATGGTAATGCTGTCATCCAAGAAATTTCAGATATGGCCTACATTGGCAATTGCCACCATGCCTGAACTAGTTGCATGGGAATTTTGTTGGTGTGACTTTATTATTCATTACCAGATCAAGTGGTGCAAACTGTTCACTACTTGAATATGAAAGTTTGTCATTTCTCTGCAACATTACACGAGTCTATCAAGAATATTAAATTGAATATACAAAAGAAGTCTAATATCTGTGTTCTAGATTTGTTTCAAGTGATCTCAATATGGTTGTTTGTAGCCTGCGGTGCTTTTTCTCCATCTGACAGATATTACTTCCAAATAGAACAGTCTTGAACATGTTCTTCGTTGTTGGTTGACATCAAGTCTGACAACTTCAATTTTTTCCAAACTAACCTACTCTGTTATTTAGTGCTGGATTATCTAAGTGTCGAATATCTTGTGCAATTTTTTTTTTTGATTCTTTACATGCTACATCACTGAGCGATCTTTCTTAGTAGCATTTGGTTGATATGTTCTGATTTCTTTGAGTGGAAATAAAGGAATTGCAAATACAAGTATCTAAACTTTTGTCAAAATCTTTTTCAGGTTAAAAGATCTTCATATTTTAAGAGATACCTAGCTATTGGAAGCCATTTTATCCATGAATTAGCTTGCATTCCTGTTCTTTATTTAATTATTTTTTTAATTCTTTTTTTTGATCAGTTATTATCCTCATTTCAGTTTCGTGCTTACATATATGGATTTTCTGTTTGTTAATATTTCTTATAAATTTTAGGCATTCCACATATTAAATATTTTTTTTTTTTTGCCTACTGTCATTTATTGGCTTTGAAAATAGTATCTGTGGTGCAATTATGTCTCATTATTCTTTTAGCTCACCTTTCCAATTGATGATAATGCTACTGGTCTTGTAGGTCAATGCCAAGCTGAGATTCCTTTGGTGATAATGACATCAGAT
Organism: Elaeis guineensis; assembly: GCF_000442705.2. Lineage (NCBI taxonomy): Eukaryota > Viridiplantae > Streptophyta > Magnoliopsida > Arecales > Arecaceae > Elaeis > Elaeis guineensis. Next base: position 2,016,512 of record NC_025999.2, read on the forward strand.
GACACTCATGCACCAACTGTAAAGCTTTTGGAATCAAATTCTTATTTTGGAATGAAGCCTTCACAAGTGAAACTTCTTAAACAGGTGGTTATCAGGCAAATATCATGCTTGATTCTGAATTTTGTTTCTAGTGGTGTAAGCTTTAGAATGCTCCATTGACTATTTTGGACATGCATTTCAGGAAAAAGTGGCATGCTTAGATGATAATGATGCAAGGCTTGCATTAGATTCAAAAGATAAATACAAAATTCAGGTGATTTTGTATGTGATATGCATGTTCTTTCTGCAGTTCACTCTGCCCTAGGAAAACATGAAATCTTATCTTTATATAATTTCTTCTGGAGGCCAGAGAGTGTAGGGAACTTCAGTACTTTACTAATTTGTGTTTGGTTGACAGACGAAGCCTCATGGCCATGGCGATGTACATGCACTTCTTTATTCCAGTGGTCTGCTTAATGAATGGTATGCATCATTTGTGTAATCACAATCAGATGGTGCATTCTATAACATATTTTGTGTTCTATTCCTGTTTCTTAATTTAGGACTACTTTAAGTTACGGATTTTGACAAACTATTGCAGTAATGCTGCATTAGATTAAGCTTCCTGCTCCCCTCTTTTAAGATTGAAGGATGAGTTTATGCATGTTGATGATGCCCTTACAATGTTTTCCTTTCCTCAGGCAGAATGCAGGTCGAAGGTGGGTTTTGTTTTTTCAGGACACCAATGGATTACTCTTTAAGGTGTTCCTCATTGCACAGTTCGGCTCCTTAGATTATTCTTGTTGAACATTCTTGTTACCTCAAGCTGGAGAAATGTAATATAATTTCATTCTTTTCTTTTTGTGTTGCTTACCTAGGCAATACCAGCTGCATTGGGTGTAAGTTCCACCAAGGGGTACCATGTTAATTCTCTTGCTGTTCCTCGGAAAGCAAAAGAAGCTATTGGAGGAATAACCAAGCTTACGCATAGTGATGGTAAAATGATGATGGCATCCTGCCCTCTTACTTTGGATATATAAAGTGAACTTTTTTCCAAAAATGGTTTTTAATGTGAATGGACATGTCTGAAAATGTGTTTTCATTTCTTTTGCAATATGAAAATATAACAAGTATCAAAATTTGTGATCTGCTCACCAACATGAAATATAGAATCTGCTCACTTCCTGAATTGTTGTTATTTTAGCCCTGAAGAATAGGATTTAGATGCAGTGGTATGAATAGTTTGGATGCTTGCTGAGGCACTATGACTCTTTGATTTGTAGATACGAGTGTTGTGCGTGAGGATTGTATCTTATTTTTATTGTATATGTTAGATGACTTCCTGGCGTTGGCGTACACCTTCACTCATTGCTTGACTTCCTGCATATTTGAATTTCATTATATCTTAACATAGGATCATTGTCAAGGCCTTCTTCATTATTAGACCCTCCTCCATACATCGGATCTAACAATACTCAATGATAAATTGCAGAGCATCTTGGCTAAAGACTACAGTTGTAGAAATCCTGAAGTGCCTGTGGTTCTCAGAAGTTAGACATGACATGACTAGGGATGGCAATGGATTGGGTAGCTCGTTACTCGTACGGTCGTACCTACCTCATACTTGCCTTGGGTTGGGGTGGGGCAGCGCCTGTAGAGTTAAACAGGGCAGGTTAGATGGGGTGGGTCGGGTAAAGTTGCAACAATTGTTATTATTATTATTATTATTTTAACATACAAAATGCCTTCAAGAAGAGCTCTTACATGGTCCTCTACCCCACCAAATATTAAAAACTCTCGCAGCTTCATATATTTCCATCATTTCCTGTAACATCTGATTTTGACACCCACACTTTAGATGAACTTGACAAGGGGGGAGCTAGCTGCAGTAAGGAAAAAGGGGAAGGGGAAGGGGGTGGGTACATTCTTCATTGCATAGCCGCACTGCTTGTTTATCTTTGATTAGGTTTGATGCCTGCTTTTTGATTCTGACAGGGGAAGCAAAGCCTGGTAGTTATTTTACGGTGGATAATGTAAGGACATGGTCTAAATTATCTCCTTGACATAAATAAGGACTCACTTGTGAATAAATATTATAATACAAATGCTTGTACAGTCCACACATGGATATGAGACTAGGCTCCTATGCTTTTTCTAGAGTATCATAAACCTTCAAGCACGTTAGCATATATCATTGATTATAGAAGCTATTCACAGCTATTGCCTGCATAACATTATTCTTGAAAGAAAATTAGACACACTCACTCTCTCTCTGCGCGATATTTTGTATATTTGAATCAAATAACCTACTTAGATTCTTTTCAAAGCCAAAGTACGATGAGAGGCCCTAGGATCTTCTGTTCTCTTCTTTGGTGCATGAAGAAACTATTTTTATTCTCTTGTTACTAACTGAATTGTGAATTCGATTTAGGGAGGACCATGGTTATCAATGTGGAGTACAATCAACTTGACCCATTACTCCGAGCAACTGGGCATGCTGATGGAGATGTGAATTGTGAAACAGGCTTTTCTCCCTTCCCTGGGAACATAAATCAGGTATTCTGATGTACTCAGAGATTTTTATGAGTCTTCTTTTTCTTTTTTCGATGTAGATTTTACTTTCCAAATCATTCTGTCTATGGAAAAAATAACAAATTGATTTGCACAACATAAAATATAAAAATTCTGCAAGTTGACTTGGTCACTCAGCAAGTCATCTGCATGGGTCAGACCCAATTAAGCAAGGCTAGTCACTAAATTTTCCAACGTGGTGTTGTTGTGCATGATTTTTATGACTTATGGTGGAAAATTCTATATTTTCTGAAAGGATAAGCGAGGGTCACATTGGCACCACCATATGGCTAGCATCCTGAAGTTTTGAATGGGGATTAATATTTATTGGCCTGTCACGCTTTTGCCCATTGGCAGTAATTTTGAATAACCATATCTCTACTTGGTTAACTTGTCTGGAATATGTGCATATATGTGCTCACAGAAAGTTGACATTATTGTTGATGAATAGCTTAATTTTATAGCAGGATCTTCTCAGTGCTTGTATTGCATATGTCCGGGTTCATTCTTTACCGGTTTACCCAGTATTCCAAATTTTATTTATTTAACTGAATGTACAAGCCAAGGACAGTGATGCCTGGTGTTAGCAGGGATATTCAACCTAAATATCGCTGCTCAAATTTGCTTGTGATTACGAACTAGCTTAAGTTTAGTGATGATGCAATGCAACTGCATATATGGTTATCATGCTACCCTTGAAGTATGGCTGTAAGGCATATTTGGGTTCTTTCCAAACTTGAGACTTCAAAGTTTGCACCTTATAATTGGTTGAAGATAACATTGTGTTTGCACTAGCTGTCTTGAACATATTCAGAGGTTTACAACTTTACCTCTTGCATTTAGGGGTTACTGAACTTTAACTACTAAATTGGAATTATATAGTAATAAGATACGTGACTTAATAGGATCAGTCATGCAATGAAATGAAGATAGATTGGGAATGATGGATGGTGGGACCTTTGTTGTAAATTTAAGTGATGAATGTAAGATCCAGGCTTGAGTTGTTTGAGAGAGATGATGGAAGATTAAAGGACACTCTGAAACTATGGAACAGATAAAAGTCAAATTGAGCTGCACCAGTAGTTTAGCAAAGGAATATTTCATTATCATTTGATTAAGGGACACTAACAACAGGATTTTATAAATGAAATTACCAAGTTAATGTTGTAATTGTGAACTTGGCATGTGATTTGTTTTGATCAGCCCACTATTTAGATTTTTGCCTAATGCTTTAGTCAACTTCACTATTTAATAAAGCTGTACTTAGATATCACATGCTCTCATGTCGGTGCCTTTGCAGCAAACTTTATAAGTTATAGAGGTTGAGAGTCAATTCTCTCCCATAAGTCCTATTAAATAAAAGAGTCGGATATACGTGTGTTGTTCTCAAACACGGTGTTGCTAGGTACAGAAGTCTCAAGTACAAAGTATAATCGATGGTTTTCACTTTTCACCTTGAAGTTTATGTTTTCGGAATTTCAGAGATTTCAGTCTAAACTCACATGTAAGATATCTGGGAATCTTTTGAAATCTTCATATTTTCTACTTCTAATGGAGAATTTTGTGGTGAATTTTCTCGACTGGCAATCTTTTTACCTTTATGGCATCTCAGAGTGTAGGTTATGAAGTGGATCTGATCATTTTTGGATGTTAAATACAATTCAAAGTTGTCATGATTGATGTGAAGTAGGATTTGGGAATTTTAACGTAACGTGATTTACCTAATGGAAGAAATTTATTATCATTCATGCTCATTAAATAACTCTCAACATCTAAATCATTCTTTGACAGCACACGGATCACCAGTGATTCTGCTTAAAACATAATTGATTGTTTTTCTCATAATTTTTTATGGTTCCATGAATGCTTTGCAATGTGGCATTGCCCGATACATATAGCTTCATCAATTTAACTATCAGGCTTTTTGTAATTTAGTAGGTGTAATACCATCAACAACAGAATGATATAGTCATATATTTCTATTGCAGCTGATTTTGGAACTTGGACCGTACGTTGAGGAGCTTACAAAAACACAAGGTGCCATTGCAGAGTTTGTTAACCCTAAGTAATGCCCCTTTTTTGTTATGTTCATGTTGGTCCAAATCTTTCCTTTTTCTTACGCTAAAAATTGACTTTAAAGTGTATTTGTGTTTGTTATATTAATGTGTTTTATACTGATTTCTATTGATGACAACATTGCACCATGAACTCTTCCAATATATTACTACATGGATGAATGTGACCGTGACTATAGTTATGGTCGAGAAGACTTCTCAACTTCTTGGGATTGTCTGTAGAAATTCTTCCCTGAGATCTGTCCAATAATGGCTGCCTGTTTTATCGGCATGAGCCTTCTCAACTTCTTTGCAACTTTTATATGGACTGTTAGGTCCTTTTATGTTCTTGCTTGCCCCTTTAATATATGGCACTCATTAATTGCCTTTCTACATAGTTTTTTGGTCCCTTAAATGATGTGCCCTGACATGTCACATGCTCTTAGGTGAAGCTTCATAACTCGAACTGAGCTTTGTTTTGTTGCATAATAATTTTTGTGTGAAAGCCAAATAACACTTCAGAAGAGTGCTGTAAGGCTAGAATTGGTCGACTTCAGCTGTCAAGCTTTGAGTGACTAGGTATTGAGTGTTTGGTATGCCAGAAGCATTTAGAGATGATGCCAACTAAACCTTCATCTTGGATGAACTAACTTTCAGTTTATGAGGTTGATAAATGGTAGATCAACTGACAGAAAGCTAGCTTGATAAAATCTAAAATTCAGCATTTGAAAGTATAAAGAGACATGACAGATGATGCTCATGCATATGATTGTTAGAGTTAAACCTTACTGTCCCAGTGGAGTTGATACCTTATGCTGCCATGATGATTAGGTATCTTATTTTTGTCATTATACATCACCTAAGAGGGAGATTATACATGAAATGTTTTGTGTTCCTTCTGGCCATTCTGATACACTAGATAATTCACCTCATCACTTTGAGTCAAGGGAATGAAGAGGACAATGAGATGCGTCAATCAAATGGTGCAGATGGTTGTGATGCTTTGATCTTCGCTAGTCACTTCGATACATGGCTGATGATGTTCTATACCAAGCTATGGAGATAATATAAGTTGTGAAGATAACAATGACATGTCATCTACTTTGTAGGGCAATGGCCCAATTTATGTACTGGGTATTATGATTGGGTCATGATATTAGTACATGCTGCAACAGAAGAATATAGTATACCATTACATGCAATGCGTGCTTGGACATCTGCAAAACCGGCGGAAAATTACAGTGGGTTGCTTTTAGCAAAGGTTAGGAGATGTTGAATTGAATAACTTCATCTCTCAACTGATCATTTCAGTATGTGGTACTTTTATAGTTTTATAGCATAAGAGGGTGCAAATAGCTTGAGAAGCACAGAGAATAAACAGACACACACATGTACTCTTCTTTTAGAGATATTAAATTTGAGTTAGATCGTTACATACTTTGTGCTTCTTTATTGCTTCAGATACAAGGATTCTAGCAAGACAGCATTTAAATCCTCAACTCGATTGGAATGTATGATGCAAGATTATCCAAAAACACTACCACCATCAGCAAAAGTTGGATTTACAGTAAGTAGAACCTACTTGAACATTTCTTCCCATTTAAATTAAAAGATTGTTTAATACTTGATATGCTTATGTCATTTTTGACATTAATTCTGAGTAACATGCTTTCCAATTTGTAGCAGATGATTGATCTCTGCAATTAAGATATTTGTACAAAATCTTGAAGCAAATTTTGATGATTAGGATGGTCTTTTAATTCTGTGATTGATTGAAATCTTTTGATGTGGCTTTCAAGTCATTCATTGCATTATTTGTATTGCTCTTGCATGTTTGTTTCATTGAGAAGATTAAAGGTGTCCTTTTAGTGCAGAAAGGCAAGGCAGCCTGTCAAGTCTGCATGTTGAACCATTATATATGAAATCATTGATCATTTGCTTGTGTTAGGTTAAACTTATGTCACTTGAGTTGGGTTGTGCCTAAGTCAACCATGAACCTTTTATTGGGTCATGGGCCCCTCATGGCTGATAGGTGCTCTGCTATGCCTGGTGCTGTCTAACATAAACGTCCTGGTAAGGTGACATGAGCCTTTTTTGTCACATCATATGTGGGGACCCCCATCTGATAGTTGGGCTTCTGGTGCTCATATTTCTTGCAATTTCACATGATGTTATATAATGTTACAAAAAGGATGTATTTACCTCCTAACCTTAGGCAGGTGTGGACGTGTGGTTAATAATAAGTTCTTTCTATTTCGGACTGTTGTGCATGTAAGCAAATGCATAGTGTTTTATTGCATGGAAATCTTTGCACCTCCAGTTCTCTTTTTTTTTTTTTTTTTTTGCCTGCCTGAAAAGGAGCAAAACCTTATCAATGAAAGCTCTGGCAATTAGATTGGTGGGGTGATCCATCCCACCTGATGTTGATGGTGTAGCACACTGGACTTCTTTAGTTAAATTCACCATGTAGTTTTTGAGTGTTTAGAAGCATTTTAACTTTGATATTTGAGTCACAGGGGCAGAGCTAGGGTTTCATCTAGGGTGGGCAACATCACTATTTCATGTATGATTATCCTTTGCGAGGCAGTCAGATTCTTTAACCTTTTACAGTCAAATGTGTCAAGATAGAAGCCTCTTTTATAATTTTTTGTTTGTGCTATAATAATAAAAAGAACATATAAAACATCAATCTGTGGTGCCAAATAAAACAAAACTGCCAATAGATAATGGAATGAGACAAAGAAGACGAGCTCTTTCCTTTTCTTCTTTTGATAACATGGAATACAGATATGTTTTATTACCAAAAGTTCAAGGTAATTGAGAAGCTTGATAAAAGTGATAGTGATAAAATTGCCGAAGCACTTTATCTTCGTACATTATCCTCATTTTTCAATCAAATGCCTCCTGGACAGCTCATACAAAGATCTAGTTTTGGCACAATAATGACATAAAAATTAACAAATAACAACTCACCCTGTCAAGTCTACAACATGTGCTAGTTTTACATTCTAGATTCCCAAGAGTAGGAAAAGGGAGGATGGTAGCCCCAATCACTTTTGGATGTCATGGGAAGGGAGGGATAGAGGATGCAGGGAGTCTTAGTGTGCAGGGATGAGAGAGAGTTTTCGAAGTACTAGTGTTGGGCCATGGATTTTCTTAACTCTCATGGAACTGATATATCTGAAGATGCAGATAAATTACAGTGTTTTTAAGTTAAATAAAGCTTTAGAGCCTCACAGAAAAGCCCAGAAAAAAACTACCATCTGAAAACAGAGAGAGTAGATAATTTCACAACCCATCTGTGAGTGGATTAAGTAGATTGCTTTTTGTGCTTCTTTTTGGGTTTATTTTGAGTTTTTACTGATAGAGAATTGAGAAGAGAAAGGAAAGCTGAAGAATAAACCAACATAAAATATGTGAGAAACAGAGCAGGGTGGCCCGATGGGAGGGGAGTGGCCATTTGGAAAGTGTAATTGGAATTTGGAGGTGATGGGTGTGGCCATGTGGAAAGTACAATGCGGGGGGGGGGGGGGGTGTTGGGGTCACATACTGTTACAAGAGGGATTGATGTTTTCATAACTTATTAGGCATAACATGGGATTTTTGTGGATCCAGGGAGAGCCATGGCCCACCCTCATGTCCACTTGACTCCTCTGATTAAGTGACATCAATAATAGGTTTTAAGTGATTTTAGACAAGTTAAATCTGTATTGAACTTCATGGCAAGGAAATTTCCTTCTTTTCTTGGAGCTTTAGTTGGAGAAGTCCTTTATAGAAAGAAGAATAAACTATCATTTTGGCATAATAAGAAGGTAAAGAAGCTATTTCTGGACTAGTAGCAAGACCTGATTAAAGTTTATCAGTATGGGTCTTTATTCCTTTCATGGTAATGAAATTGATATGTTCCAATGTATTTTATAGAAGCATTTAATTTATGAAATATGACTTTATGGCATGTTCCATACGAACACATCACTTTCATCATCTGTCTCTTGCTTTTTTTTTCCTTTCTTTTCCTTTTATTTTCTCCAAGTTGTTATCATGCCTATTTGTGATCCAGCATTGGAATACAAGGTAATAACTCTTGCAGAGTATATACTCATCTTCTGTCTCTTTCACACAGGGTTTCTCATACTATGTCGAACCGATCGGTACACCCCCATCATACCGGACCGGCGGGGAACTGGCACGATTCGGCCTGTAAATTCGGTATACCGACGGTATGGAAGAAAAAAAAGTGAGAAAGAGAGAGAGAGGAGGAGAGGGAGGGACGTGGGAGCCACTGAAGACCAGCGGTGGTCGGCTGCAGCCGTCGGAGAGCTTTTGAGCTCCGTATCGCTCGATAGGGCTTTCAAGAGAGCGAGAAAGAAAGAGAGAGAGCGCTGGGGGGGGACTTACCGGATGGACGGCGCCTTTGTTGTGAGGCCTCCGGTGGCCGGGGATCCGACATTGATGGCCTGAGGGCAATCAAGCGGGCGGAGCCCCCCTCCGCGGCTCCGCCCTCTTCTTCTTTTTCGAAACAGGCCATCGTCTGTTTTTGTTTTTTTTTTTGGTTTTAAACTGATGAAGCCGATAACCCAGTTGCCGACTTTAGGGATTTTTTTTAAAAAAAATCGAAAATCGTAACGCCGGCAAACTATTTGCTGGCTTCACTTAAAACTAGATTTTTTTTAAAAAAACTCGTGAAACAGGGGCGTCGCCCCTGTTTCACTCCCGCGGCACCGCGCGCGTAAACTGCGCCCTCCGGCGGCCAGTCGGGAGCCGTCCGGCAGCCCCACCAGCTCCTTCCCCTCCCTCTTTTTCTTTCTTCCTTCTTCTCTCTCTCTATTTCTCTCTCTTTCTCTCTTTTTCTTCTTCCGGTTCGGGTCTGCTTGCCTTCGTCGGTTCGCCTCGGTTCAGTATGGTATAAAACCGTACCGAACCATACCGCCGGTGGACGATACCGGTTCAGGATACCTTGCTTTCACAAGAAGTGGCAAACTGGTTCAGGATACCTTGCTTTCACAAGAAGTGGCAAAGTTTACAAGATAGAACTCCCAGAACTGGATTTGATGTTATGTATCAAAAGATGCCTAAGCAATAGATGGTGCAATCCAAAGAGAAAATGAACTTGCTCAAAATGACGAGAAAATTGGAGATTGTCTCTGCAGCTATAATACTGTAGGTTGGGCTTATATCATTGTTTTTGACTCTATGTTGTTTGAATCATTTGGTAGTTTTTAAGTTTATGAGGATATCAGGTCTAATTTTAAGTGAAAACTTCACAATGACAATGAAGTTATGGGGGCTGTCAGCATGCTTCTACATGGATATGTTTAAAGCAACTGAGTTATCAGTAAAGGTTTTTTAGTATCATATAATGGATCAATCTCTTTTTGTCTCTTACTTTATATGTTCTTTTCCTTTTTCTCCACTTGCTTATCATACTACAAGTGTATAAGTACTCTCCTTCACCCCAAAAATGATGCTTATGATTTTTAGTTTAGACCTGAATTTCTGTTCTTTGTTATCATTTTGAATCAAATAATTTCTGAATTTCTGTCATTTTTTTGTTTTGTAAGGTAATGGATACATGGCTTGCATATGCACCTGTGAAGAATAACCCTGAAGATGCTGCTAAGGTACATGTTTTTTGAACTTTGCCGAAGTTACTCTCTTCTGTTCTTCACTTAAACAACTTGCAGATTTACTATATAATTAATGAGTCAGAATTACCCTGTCTTAACAATTTAATGTGTCTTAGAAGGTGCTTCTGACACTATATTGATACTCTGAGGTTAAGCACAATGAGTATGTCATTTTGTCAGTTTATAGAGCCTATTGGATCAAATAGAAGGCAGCTTCTTAAGGCTGCTGTTCCAACTCCCCATGGTCAGATGAAATCCTGTTATGAGGATATGATGAACTCTATGTATGTCCTCAGAAAGCTGCTTAAGGGAAGTTTTGTTGATATTGAAACTAATTGTTCACTCTGATGAAATTCTGTACATTATTTTGTAAGGATTTAGATGCTGGTAAAGTACTGGCCTGTACTTTAAGGTACGTACTTACATACACTATCTGTACGTTGGTCTATAGGTATATACTGTTGTACCTTATGTGCCCATCATCAATGATGTTTGGCATAAAATGATACCATATGATATTGTGCCATGTCAATCAAATACAGGCATTGTTGTACTTAGTATAGCTCTGTCACATGTGAAGTCCATGCCACTTGGCACAATTCAATGTTAGCTGTTGTTTTTTGATACAAGCCCCCTGGCACATGATTGGTATGACTGGAGATTGTACAATATGATGCCTTCCATGATTGCCACGGGTATGCTATGCAATACTTAGCTCTTTATTTTGCTGGTTTTCTGTGCAGAACCTGCTATCTGTTCTATGCATATTATATTGTGTGGCAGCATTGGTGGAAAGATCCAACTCAATTGTTGGCATATGTGCAACCAAACTTGATGTGATGTTAAACAACTAGCTGTATCTCCTTAAGGTGAGATCAACTTTTCAGATCTAGGGTCTATCTGAGTATGTTTGATGGCCTACTCTTGACCTAAAGTCTACCATACACGTTGATGCTGATATCCTGGCCAAAGCAACCTGGCAAGAGGGGAATTGCTGTTAACATGGAGGAATGGCTGCTGGGAAGGAAATCCAGCCTTGTTGTGTATTTTGATTTATTCTTTGTATGCGGTTTGCTTAGACTTGGAAAGGTCTGTATAGGGAGGGAAAATGTCAATGGCCCAATGTTAAACACGGAACTGCATCAGCAATCTATATGCAGGCAGAAATTGTTGGCTAAGGAGCTTTCTTAAAACTAATACTGATTGATGCATTGAAACAGCCGCCAAACCACCACCACCTCCCGCGAACAAAGCCCAAGCAAAAAAAAAAGGCCCATAAGTTGTACTTATTTTGGTTTAGGTGTCAAATGTGGATATTCTAGAAAAATAATGGTGCTTTATTTTCTAGAAGCACTGTTGTGCATGCCTTTGTGCTTGTGAGAAGAAGATATGACAACTCATGTTTGTTAGTATCAGAGAGTTGTAAATATGTATTTATATGTGGATGATCAACGTACTGCTCTGCTTGTCTTTTTAGTCCTTAATAAACACTTCAGTCTACTCATATTTTATTCATTTGAATAGATTTTGATTTTTTTTCTCTTTTTTCAATCTAGTCTGTTTAAGGTTTTGTTGTAATAAAGATGTGCTTTTTGATTGTAGGTACCGAAGGGAAATCCTTATCACAGTGCAACTTCTGGAGAAATGGCTATATATAGGGCAAATAGCCTAATTTTGAGAAAGGTGGATACATTTTTCTTATGGGATGAGTTAACTTAGGCATGCATTTTCTGATGCAATTCTAGATCAATCTGCATATGTCTGTATATTATTTAAAGCATGAAGTTCGTATTATATATTTCTAACTGTTAGTCATATGTGCAACAGAATACACAAAAAGCATAATCCCATTATTTTATTTTAGATTGTGAACTATGTACATGCTTTTCTGAAAAAAAAATAGCTCTCTCATATCCATGTTTATATGCTTTTTGTATATCTGTTTTATCTAATCACTACATGAGAGTTCAGACAGAAATTGCCTTTTATCATATTTAGCAGTGTCCCCCACCCACCAAATATATATATAGGATATGTTGTATTCTTGCTGTTTCTTTTTCTCAACATGGAATAGAGCCCATCCATTGGCCTGAGACTACTGTCGCATGATCACAGATATTCTATGTAAGATTAGAAGACCTTCAGTTGATTTTCACTTTGTGGATGCGATTGTTACATGTAGAGCTACAAGATGGTACTTTTAACTATGATATTGATTCCGAATTGCTGCTAGAATCGCACCAGCTGCTGTTGTCTGCCTACTGCTGAGCACCTCTATTTGGATCAATGTTCTAAATCACTGCAACTTAAGCACATAAATTCAACAACTAATTGTCACCAGAACTATGATTTGTAAATAATATCTGCCCAGTAGTTGCTACATGTCTCTCTCTCAACCACCAAATTTCATGTTAGTCATTTTCCAGGCAGGAGCTTCTCTGACAAGCTCCACCATCATCAGACACCTGATGTCTCTTCAGGTTTCAAGTGTTTGGCTTGTCCAATTAGTAGCAGGTCACAAGCTTCTCCTTTAGCCTCAATATCTTGGAATGTTTTAAATTTTAATCGAGAAGCTTCAGGGCCTTTGTGTTTTTTTTTTTCTTTTTTTACCTCCAAATTTTTCTAGATGTGCACGGGGTTGGCATCTCAATGTAAGTCATGAGATCTAAGCATTTTAGACTGTCAGACATCACCACTTTGTGCTCCCTAGTGTCAAATGCCAGCAGTCTATTCAGAGAAAATCATGTCCTTCTGTAGTGGAAATAAACAAAATTCTGATGTGAACAAGGAAATCAGCTTACTAGCTGTTTCAAGGTGTCAAACTCTAAAGAGTTGCTGGACAAAGAATAGCTGTTGAAGCTCTGAATTATGCATTCTACATATCATTCTTGGGATCATCTGCAAAACAAAGGTTGAGCCATTGGTGTTTTGTGGGGTAACTTTGATTTGGAGTGAGTGGAGTTGCAAAACCAATCATGTTATTGTCAGGATTGCTAATTATATTGTTTGTCCTTTTGAACTTGGAACAGAAGCTTAGCGACCCTAATGAGTTTTTTATTTGCTTCTCAGGCTGGCGTTCAGATAGCAGACCCTATGATTGATGTATTCAATGGACAAGAGGTGGAAGTTTGGCCACGCATTACATGGAGGCCTAAGTGGGCACTAACATATGCAGATGTGAAGAGAAAGGTTAGCGTGGGATGCTCCATATCCTGGAAATCTACCATGGTCATCAATGGCAAAAATGTCTTCCTTGATGGTCTTTCTTTGGATGGTACTCTTGTTGTGAATGCCATTGATGAAGCTGAGGTACCTGGCTAATTTTCCTTTAAATAATTGCTCATGAATGATTAGCTGCAGAAATCAGTACTAGCCTGAAATTTATTATTTTTGCTTATATTGCTGCCTAAGAGGGTATAATGCTGTGTACATCTGACCCTCTTCAGATCCCACAATGATGGGAGTCTCATGCATTGAGCCGCCCCTTTTATTATATTGTTGCCTAAGCTAGTTCTTTTGTTGGTAAATGTGACCAAAATTAGAATAAGGAACTATTAACAGCTGGTACCAAGCTTGGATATGAATTTTTTCCGTATTTTTTTAATAAAAGAAATGTTATCTAGAGAGTGTTGAAATAGAAACCTTACCTGTCTTAATTTCTTTAGGTGAAAGTGACTGGCCATATTCAAAACAATGGCTGGACGCTCAAGCACATCGATTACAAGGACAGTTCCATCCCTGAGGAAATACGAATTAGAGGTTTTAAAATCGAGAAGGCTGAACAGCTAGAGATCAACTATGGTGAGGCTGGGAAGTTCTGCTACACTTCATGAATGAGTATTTCATAATGCCAGAAGGCAACAAACTTGTTTCTTATTAAGAATTTGGTTTTTTTTTTGTCTGTTATTATTATGGCAAAATAAGTGGATTAATCTTATTGGGGCTTTGAATATTTTTTCTTACCTTAAGAATAAGTTGTGAATAGCTCTTCTATTGCATTTATGCTCTGCAGAACAAGTTGTATAATCGCTTGCTCCTAAAAAGGCTCTTTGTTTTGTTCCAGGAAGTGTATGCACACAACATTGAAAATAATAAATTATGCCTATCAGGATCTCAATGGTGTTCTGTATGTTGGCAAAACCATGGAGATCATTAGCGACTATTATAAAAGAAATGATCTCCTGATAATGTTCATGTGTTTTGTCATGACATTTGGTGAATCAAGTGTAAAAAGATGAGACCACTGACTCAGATGGCATGTCCTAGGTCCTTATCTTTGTACCTAGCCCACCCTTCGAGGACTGACTCCAATCTGAATCCAGATATAGAATGGACAATAGATGTTATATATCAATAATTGAAGCTGTTGGATATAATTTAGTATCTCTGAATTGCTTGCACAACAGAAACGTGAATTTAGAGATCTTTAGCCCATCGTTCCATATTATTTAAACTTTTCAATTTTTCAATCACTTGGAATCTTAAAATTCTATTACTTTTGGTGTGTAAGCTATTAGAGATCATAGATAATATCCAATGGCTCGGATCATTATTGTGGGACTTCCATTATTTCATTTAAATCTAATTGAATTTGGATAGAGATTTATTAGAGTATAACTAAGTATAACTATATACACATATAGCTACGTATGTATGTATATATTTGTCAAAAGTAGGCTAGATTATGTCTATTTCTAAGTAGAATGTAACAACATGAAGATCTATATGTAAACAGTGTCTATTTAAATATGTTTGAATGATTTTTTCTCATAATAAGAATGTGAATAATTTTATTTCCATATGGTCCAATGTAGAATGAACTTGTAATTTGATGGTTGAGTTAATTTTATAATTACAGTTCATAATAGGCTATATCATGGACAATTATTAAGATAATAGCTACTCAAGATGCCATGCACAGGTATATTCAGTTTCCATATTGTAATGGATGGTCTGGATCAAGATCAAGCGGGCATACTTGCACCGTATCTACAGATTGCACACAAGCAGTTGAGTTGGTGAAGCTAGTATTTGGACCACATCAGTAGACCTGTTCAATAGCGGGCATACTTGCACCACTGCACACAAGTAGTTGAGTTGGTGAAGCTAGTATTTGGACCAGCTGTTCAATAGTCATTTGCCGCTTGCATGTAAGGTTGTTATCCACCGTACATTAACCGTTTGATCTTGTTCACATAAAATAATCTCTTGCTCATTGAGAAATCCGATCCGTTTCCTCTTGATGCATGCTATGAGAGAAATGGTGTCCATTTGAGAATCGAGAAATAAGAATGACACAGTTTCTCTTGGTGCATGCGTGTGCATGATGAGAGAAATGGTGTCCATAATTTCAAAAATAAGATAACCGTTTTCTCTTGTGCATGCGTGCATGTATGAGAGAGGAATGGTGTCATTTGAGGAATGGTGTCCATTTTGAGAAATTTGAGAAATAAGAATGACAAATTGTCTCTAGTGTCTTTTGGTGCAAATTCGTTGCGTCAGAGTTGGAGTCGAGGAGTCGGTCGCGTGGACTGCAAAGGAAGTTAAACCGAGGTGGGTTGCTCTGCAGATTCGACGTAAGTCAGTTCTGTCAAAGAATGGATGTCTGTCAACAAGAATATGTCGAACGAAAATTAGCAGATTTTGAGATAAAATGGAGCTTATGATAACGTATCTGGATCCATTTTATAGCGATCACAGACTGATACGACGTTCATAACGTTCGTAGTGGACCACCGTCAGGAAATTGTTGCGAGATAGTGGAGTAGACCGTGGCTCATGCAGCGCACGTGGAGTCTATGAGGGAGGGGGGCGTTGTCGGATTGAGCGGATGGAAGAATCGGCAGTATCGTACAGAAGTGGAGAGGATGTGGCATCATAGGTCTGCCAGGAATAGTGAGGCGGGATCGTCAAGAGTGAGAGGGTATGCATTTATCAAATCCCTGATTAAACTCAAAAAATAATGTATGAGAGAGAAATACTGTCCATTTCGAGAAATCTTAGAAATAAGAATGATAAAATCGATCTGATTCGATGGATATGCGCTCTATCCAAATTCGATTAAATTCAAAAAATAGGATTTGATCGGATTTTGAAAAAATTCAAAAATTATAGCACGGATATGGATAAAGTATGGTAATGCTGTTTTCTACTCAAATTCGAATTCGAATCCGATCCGAACCTATGGGTATGGATAATATCCGAATCCATATCCGAATATATATGTTTATAATTTTATTTTGTTGGTAATATGTATAAAATTATTTTGATTATTTATATATTTTATGTTGAATTGTAATTTTATTTCTATGTTTGATTTTTATAAATTAATTTATAAATTATTTTTATGTTGAATTGATAATTTTGTTTGATTGATAATATGGATAAAATTATTTTGATTGTTTATTTTTTTTTAGATATGAGATGAATATGGATTGGATATGGAGAAATGAGTTATCCGTGGATATCTTTAAATCTATTAGATATAAAAATTAAATTTTTTTATTTATTAAATAAAATTTAAATATAAAATATTAAATTCAAATTTAAGACTAATAGTATAATATCCTATCTAAATTTTATCCATTGCCATCCTGTCAAGAAATCATATGCCATATGTATTATGCTATCACTAATCACAACCGCTTTAAGAACTTTATGAAGTCCATATTTCAAGAATAGTTACGGATTTAACTGAAAAGTATATTTATTTTGATGAATTTTATAGCGGTTGTGGTTGGTGCCATGAACGACAACCTGGTACGTAAGCGTAGGGAATAATCTCTCGTTGGTCTCAGGCCCGGCGACTGGTGTTGATCCGGTAAACAGAGTGGGCCCAGCGCCGGTCCCGCCCCTTTCATTGCCCTTTGTTCTCTGATCTCTCGAAAAGCCGCCTTCCACCTCTCTGACTGCCGTTGAATCCGAGGCTTGATCTCGGGTTCAGCTGCCGATCGGAGCGCACTTCTCCCTCAATAGCAAGCGAATCGGATTCGGAGGTGGTCTCCGTCGCCTTCTCGATCGAGCAAGTAAGTGGAGTTGGTCGGAAGCTGCTACCATCCATTACTTTTCGTATTGGATCGATATCGATTCCGTTCAGTTGTCCTCCTCTCCCTCGAGTTGGAAGAAATATTGTTTCTTATATCTAATTTCGAAACTGCTGGATCTGGTCCGCCTTATTGGCTTCCGAGTATTAAACATCCTATTTTTGATGTGCTAGGGTTATTATTATTACTTTTTTTCCTTTGTGTATATCTGCATGAATCTTATGAAATCTATAGTCTTTTTCCCTGTCCCTTATATCTGAAACTGGTGGATCTAGTCGGATTGGTTGGTTTTGGACGTCTTAGGATATAATTTGTTTGTGTTGACTTCCGTTCTCTTTTGCGTTTTTCACGGCTTTTTCTCCTCCTCCTTTTCTTGGAAATGATTATAAAGTGTGTCATCAGCCATTTGCTTCGAGTTGGAATTGATTGGCCTGATCAACAGTTTGCGTAATATACTTTTCCAGCGTGCAGGGGATCTAGAACTTGCACATCCAGGACTTGGGATGGGAAATTATTGTGCAGTTGTTTTGATGTTATTATGTTGGGCATCAGATTATTTTTCCTTTTTTTCCATCAGAATGTTATTTTTTACTGAATACGTCCATTTTTTTTCTTTTATGATTTGGTTTTGTAATAAGCCTGGACTATAACTTCAGAGAGATGCAACGCAGACAGCTATGTATGTGTGGCATTTGGCCCTAAATACTTTCTAGTGCAAATTATTTTGCTGAGATGCAATACACACATATATGTGGCGTATGCATGTATGTATGACATTTGGCCCTAAATACTATCTGGTGCAAATTAATGCCGTACCTCTCAAAATGAATATACATGCATGCATGCACATATGTATGTTTATTATGTATCTCAAAATCGACACCATGGATCATTATCTATGTTGTATAAAATGCCTAGAGAAAAAAAAATCATTTATTTTAGAGATCTCTTGCCTATGTGTGTACCTTCTAGTACAAATTAATGTTGTATCTCTCAAAATCAAAATCAAGACTCTGGATCATGATTTATGGTGTATAAACTGCCTGGAGACAAAAAATCATTTATTTTAGAAATCTCTTGCCGATGCATCAAGCAAGCATATGCATGCATACTCTCTAGTACAAATTAATGTTGTATATCTCAAAATCAAAATTGACACTATTGATCATGATCTATGCTGTGGACAAAAAATCGTTTGTTTTAGAGACTCTTGCCTAGCGAGCATAATACTGCATGATTTTTTTTAAAAATAATTTCTGAGCATTTTATGCAGCATAGATCTTTTTCAATAATGTCAATTTTCATTTAAAAGTACCATTATGTATGTATGTATGTATATATGCATGTGTATATCTTTTTGTATAAATTAATGTTGCATCTCCAGTTAAAGGGCGTGTATGTATGCACGCATGCCTTCTCATACAAATGTATATATGTATACCTTCTCATATGAATTAATGCTGTATCTCTCTTTTAAAAGGTAGGTAGGTAGGTATTTATCTATGTAAACTCATCTCTTTATTCTTATCTGATTGGTCCTATGAAAACTTAGAGAGTAATAAGAAGAGAAGAAAGAAAAAAAACAAAAAAAAGTTTCTCAATCTCATTACTGAATAGTTGCTTGGAAAAATGTTGTGGCAACCTTTACATAGTTTAGGCACTACAATTATAGGTTAAGTGATTGTTATTGTTCATTTTTTCCCAGTTCTTGAATTAAACAAGCCGTAGTGCTGTTACATCTGCACGATGCTTATAGTAGAAGCTGTTTGTTTATGTTTTTCTACTATACTTACTGTCACTTGTACCTAATAAAGCTATAAATAATACTGATAGATATATTTTCTTCTGCGACTCTTGCTAAAATCTTAAGGATTTGTTTGCCAAAATAATAGAAAGGAAAGTAAATTTGTTCCAGAAAATGCAAGGAAAAAATGACCTTTCTTATGTTTTGGTTGAATCTAGAAAATTGATGACAAAATTGTAGAAAAAATGACTAGGATGTGGTTCAATTGTCCTGCTACACTTTCCTTTTTATTGACTTTTCTCAAAATCGCTCCTTCAGAGAAGAATGATTTTTTAGGGAGGAAGAAAAGGCCCTTAATTTTGTCAAATTTTATTTCCCTGAATTATCTTCCCTTTTCTCAAATGGGAGGGAAGAAAACTCTTCTCTGGGTTTAAGCTTTATTTTGCTCTCTCTGCAACAGCACAAACCCAAGTGCTTTGGTATAAATTCTTGAAATGCCTTCACCTATTCCGTTCGATCAATTTATGTTTTTTCAGTATTTTGTATCCATTTCTGTTAAGACCCATTTCCTAATTCTATTTTTATACTTAAACCAGTGCTCTATGCACCTTTTATCTTCATATGCTTTTAATGAAGCTTTATTATGTTAAAAACCTGGTTCCTTCCTGTTGTGAATAGTTTATGTGTGCAGTGTTTCTTAAATTGGTTGTACCATAATCATCTAGCATTGCCTCATATTCTGCCACAAGCTTTGCCAAATCCTTTTGTGATATCCATCAATAAGCTTGGTCTCTGCTGCTTGACCTTAATGCAAATTTGTGCATTTTTTTCTATGTTGGATCTTCATTGTACATGCAGATACAATTTTTATTGGTTCTCCTTGATGCTTTTGCAACTGTTGCAACTTCTATGCTACCTCCACTCTATCATTTCTTAGCTTTCATTCACTGTGTATTATTTCTTCTTTTTTGCTTCTTCCCTTTTGTCACCTTGAATTGTGAACAATTGCAACACTTACATCCATCCAAGAAAGAAGAGCCCCCATTTATCTCTCCTCCCTCGCAGATTACATGTTCAGGGCACTAATCTCTCTAAAATCTTAGTTTACATTTCTTGTACTGCATTATATTTTTCTGTTCTTTCTGATGTATGTTATGTTGATTTTTGCTAGTAACTTTTTTGTATATTTGTTATTTTATGATATAGCATATTGGAGATTCAAGCTTTGGTTAATCTTTTGATATGTTTAGTTTTTAATTAGATTTTTTTTGCCCCTTAGAGTTTGTTGTTAGTGGCCATCATTTCTCTACTCATTATCTTATCCACTCTTGTTTGCAGACATGGCTGGACAGGTACCAGAAGGATCTCAATTTGATGCACGCCAATATGATACCAAAATGAATGAGCTGTATTACTTCTTCCTTTTAATTTTTCCTCTCTTTATATCCTTTATTTTTATGTCATGCCCTAGCACCTGCTGTGTTTTAACTTTATTTGGCCATGTTTCTAAGTATGGTTGTTTGTTTGCAATGTATATGGTTGAGTGTAGGCTAACAGCAGATGGACAAGATTTCTTCACAACATATGATGAGGTCTACGATAGTTTTGATGCTATGGGACTCCAGGAAAATCTTCTCAGAGGGATTTATGCTTATGGTAGAACCATAGTATTGATTATTCCTATCAGTGATTTATCCAGTTTGATTCAATGATGTGTTTAGTTTGAGGACGAATACCTATCATTTAATGTAATGTGTTTTCTTAGGTTTTGAAAAGCCCTCTGCGATTCAACAAAGAGGAATTGTTCCCTTCTGCAAGGGACTTGATGTAATTCAGCAAGCGCAATCGGGAACAGGAAAAACTGCAACTTTCTGTTCTGGAATTTTGCAGCAGCTTGATTATGGGTTGGTTGAATGCCAGGCTTTAGTTTTTGCCCCAACTCGAGAACTAGCACAGCAAATTGAGAAGGTCATGCGAGCACTTGGTGACTACCTGGGTGTGAAAGTTCATGCTTGTTTTGGAGGAACCAGTGTTCGTGAGGATCAACGGATTCTTTCAAGTGGGGTTCATGTTGTTGTTGGTACCCCAGGTCGTGTGTTCGACATGTTACAAAGGCAATCACTCCGTCCTGACTACATTAGGATGTTTGTACTGGATGAGGCAGATGAAATGCTTTCACGTGGTTTCAAGGACCAGGTTTCCTTTTCGCCCTTTCCTTGATGTTTGCTAAGTCTGTGCTTTTCTTTATGATTTCTTTAATTTTGGGGCTAATGAGTGCAATCTTAATCTTTTTCCTTCAGCGAACTCTTTGATATGTATTGTGCTATAATTTGCGTCTTTATGCTTACACCATAAAATATTGTAGCTTCAGGCATTAAAAGCAAAGAATATTTGTTGCATTTGACTTCATCTACTGCAAACCCATAGGTGTATTAGTAATGTCATTTGAGTAGAGTTCTGATTTGTGTTCAGAAGCATATTCTGTCGTAAGCAGAAGGCATGAATTTACCCCTTCCATGCAAATTCCTATTTAAAGTTTTGGTGTTCTTGGAATGAAGATATATGAAGTTCCTTGACATATTTATTCTTAGCATGGTATATATGTGTTGTTACCGAAAGATGCTTGACATGTGCTAAGATGCTATGAGCATGTTCAATTTTAATACTCTCTAACTCTGCTGTTTATTGTGTATTCACAGATTGATAAGTGTATGTTTGTGAAGGAAGTTGGCATTCCCCCCTCCTCCTCCTTCATAGCTTACCTCTGTTCATTTAATGTAGATCATGATGTTATGAAGTTATTCTTACAAGCAATTTATCATTGCAGATCTACGACATCTTCCAACTTCTTCCCTCTAAAGTCCAGGTTGGGGTCTTCTCTGCTACAATGCCTCCTGAGGCCCTTGAGATAACTCGCAAGTTCATGAACAATCCTGTGAGGATCCTTGTGAAGCGAGATGAGCTCACCCTTGAGGGTATTAAACAGTTTTATGTCAACATTGAGAGAGAAGAGTGGAAGCTCGAGACTCTCTGTGATCTTTATGAGACTCTGGCCATCACTCAGAGTGTCATCTTTGTGAACACCAGGCGCAAGGTTGACTGGCTCACTGACAAGATGAGGAGCCGGGATCACACAGTTTCGGCCACGCATGGAGACATGGATCAGAACACTAGGGACATTATAATGCGTGAATTCCGATCTGGTTCCTCCCGTGTTCTCATCACCACTGATCTACTTGCTCGTGGTATTGATGTTCAGCAAGTCTCGCTGGTCATAAATTATGATCTGCCAACCCAACCAGAGAACTATCTTCACCGAATTGGACGAAGTGGACGTTTCGGAAGGAAGGGTGTGGCGATCAACTTTGTCACTCGTGATGATGAAAGGATGTTGTTCGATATTCAGAGGTTTTACAACGTGGTGATTGAGGAGCTCCCATCTAATGTTGCTGACCTCCTATGATGAGTTTGTGTTAATATAGTATTTAATTTATATTTGTAGGGTTTTATGTTTTTCTAGTGCTATTCTTATCAAACTTAATCCGACCGTCCAGTGGTATGTGTTGGGACCATTTGGTGTGACAGCGATGTGAAGCAAACTTATTTTTAGCTCATCTTTGCAAGTTTTTCTTGTTGTTTGATTTTGTTGCCAGTTTTGTGGTTGCACTGAAAGGGAGGAATGTAATTTTTCTGCTTTTTTTTAAAAAAAAGCTTGGTTTCATTATTTCTTTATTTATTACACAAACTAGGTCCAATGCTCGTTAGATCATTTGGTGAATCTTTAAATTGTATATTAAGATGCGGTCGCATTAGCATGACATCAAAAGCATCACTTTCACATTTTGATGTGTGGGTGATCCGAGGGGCCTGTTTTACCATCAAATTGTTCTATGGGTTTTGGACCCAGTTCTTTACCTGGGTGATGATTAGTTGTAAGACACTGTAAGCTACAGAGCTACTGCAGGTGTATGTTTTTCTGTGCTCACAAAAGCTTGGTCGGTAAATGCATTGGTAAAGTGCATCGTATCCATTTTAGCAGGAAAAAAAAAAGTACAATATGTCCATGTTATCTTGTGTATGGGCAGAAAATGTAACTAAACTTCTTTTATTTCAAACAATTTCAAACAAGAGACGAAGGATTAAGCAGGTAATTTATATTTACTTGAACTATGGATATTGTTAAATAGGCGATATATGGCTGTGGTGGCTGACTCTTCCATCAGCTCTGTATTGCTCTGATACTCCTCTCCCGAGGAAGATTATAAAGCTAGATATGTAATTGTTTTTTGGGAAGGCCCTCGATGGTTTGCCTCATAAAATATCTTGGTTTTCCTATGTGTGATGGGAAACTTTGAAGGAGAGATTGGATTCCTCTTTTTCTGAATGGTCTGAGAGGCGATTATTGGATGGAAAGGTGAGTGTTTTTTATCTTTCTTGCATTTGTATATGCATCCTGAGAACTGCTACTTTTGAACCGTAAATATGACAGCTAGTAAGCCATTCTGAGTTGGAAATAGAGAAATTTCACCATGCTTGAATTCAACAATCTCAATGCTTTTACTTACCCTGGCTTTAATCTTGAGGTTTTGCAGCATTTGAAATGGTTTTATTAAAATCACTTGCTGAGTTTGTTTGTATTAAAGAATCAAACATAACAGGACTTTGGCCACTGCAGCAATACTTGCTGGAGGTACGTGCAAGTAAACAAACACCTTCTCAAATTTGGTTAGGCAAAATAGGGAAAGGAGAATTACACTCGGAGGTGACACCTGCTATCATTTGGTATACTTGTCGACATCATTTTATTAAGGTCAGAAAATATAATTAATTGAGAAAAGGATAAATGCACCAGACACACATGCCATAGATGTGACTAGTTATATAACCTAGTGGCAACAGTTTAACAGCTGATATGGAAACATTACACCATTAAAGCTGCTGATTTGGCATTATGTGAGTAAAGTGGGTCTCATGAAATTAGAGTGCTATGGTGACACAAGCGCCACAAATCAAACGCAGCTTCATGGTACGAGCAATGCAGGTATCATGGCAGAGCCATTAGTGAGAGGAGGGCAACACATCTGCCAGCCAAATAACTTTCTTGTGCAAATATTACCCCAAGGGCTATACCCTACACCACATGCATAATGTGGTTGTGCACCACACCAATCAACTCATTTCCTTCCAATGAGCTAATCATCTCAATGAGCATATAATGAATGAAGCCCAACGAGAAGGGTAAGATGGTTGGTATGGTGCATCGCACGTGCTGTATGGTATAATATCTCATAAAAAATTTATATCCTAGACGGCATGTGTCGTATCCATCTTCAAGTATAGTCACCCGTTCCTTTAATTCTATTCATCTATCTTCAAGTATGGTCACCCGTTCCCTTAATTCTATTCATCCAGTACTCTTCTTGATACACCGCTATAAGAATTAGAAGCTATGATTAGTGGCATGTGTATGCAGTGCAGGATATAATTCCTTTCTCATGAGGAAGGAGAAAAAGCGGGAACAATTATGTCCAACTGGACCAGGCCGGTCCGGTCGAGATTCCAAGTAGGACAACTGGGCCGGCCCAATCCCACAGTGAGTGGGAGCGGGAAACCCTAGCCGCGTCGCACTCGCCTAACGCCGCTCTCCCAGCTCCCCCTTTAAAAGATTCCCTTCAAGAGCAGTTACAACTCCTCCCGCCGCCGTTGAATCCGAGGCTTGATCTCGGGTTCAGCAGTTGATCGGCCCTCTCGATTCGATTTCTCTCTCTCCAGTAATCACCACCAGCAGCCGACCCTTCTCTTTATCGCAAGCAGGTGAAGTATAGATCGTCTTATGAATCTTTAGATGTCTGTATCCTCTTTTGTGTTCTTTTTACGCAAATGGAATCTTGTTGCTGCCTTTTCTACCGTCATAAATTTCTGAATCTGATGTATGTTGTGGGAT
This sequence comes from Elaeis guineensis, assembly GCF_000442705.2. Classification (NCBI taxonomy): domain Eukaryota; kingdom Viridiplantae; phylum Streptophyta; class Magnoliopsida; order Arecales; family Arecaceae; genus Elaeis; species Elaeis guineensis. The sequence continues at coordinate 2,041,474 of NC_025999.2, forward strand.
TTGGATGTCTTATTGTGTTTTCTTTTTGTTTTTTTTTTTTTTTTTTGGTTCTGTCGTTTGGATACTTATAGTTGTGTTTGGAAATTTAGGGTCGATTACTGTTTTTGTTCTTATTTTTTCTTCGATCTATTTGGAATTGAGTGGATCTGGTCAGTTTTGTTTGTTTATAGATCTAGGGTTTCATCAATTTAGAAAAAGGGGTTCTTTTTTGGAGCGTCGCTTTAACTGTTCTTTTCTTGGGGAAGTTGGATCTAGCTGGGTATGCTGGATTCATGGTTGCTAGATTAGATTTTTTTTTTTTTTTTGGGGTAAATAATGTGCTCCAGGAAGGCTTTTTTTTAAAAAAAGGGAAATACTATTAATGTGTCCCTTCTTTATTGGGATAAAACGGTATCGTTTCATATTTCAGTAAAAATCTTTCCGCCATGTTAGAGATTTGCAACTTCTGCTTGTTTTTGGTAGCTAGGTTAGATTTGTTTTATCCTTGTGTCCAAATCCATTGTTACACCTGCTTTTCATTTTTGATTTCTCAGGCATTTTATGAGACTCTTTAGGTCTTGTTCTTGAGATTTTTCTCCATATGTGAATAATTGATTTAGATAGTTTTACGTTTACTCTTGCAGAGTTTTATTTTTCACTCTTGCAGCTACTCAGGGGGAAAAAAACAAAAAGAGTAGTTAACATGTTTTCCTAAGTTCCAACTTGTTGGCATATTACATTCTTCATGAAATTTGCAATACAAAAGATCTATAAATCATTGGTTATCTGAGGATTCTAGGAGTATGTTATTATTCATATAGGTGAGATAACTAGAGAGGTTCATTGCTTCTCTGTGTTTGGACATTTACTTTTTAATCAAATATTTTGATATTAATTGATAAAAAATATATTCCACAATGCTTGAGCCCTGGAACCCCTGATTTCTTGTTTTGACTCTTTGAATTCAAATGTTTGTATCTATGGAATATTACATATGCCTGAGTTTGTTTTCAAAGGGTTAACGGCAGTAAGGTACAGTCATGGATTCAGTAATCATATTTTGCCATGTGTTAGAGGTTGTACTTGACAAATCAGGATTTGTCTACTCATCTGTGCAAGATATTTGTTATAAATAAAATAGAAATATATTTGTTTAAAGTAACAATTGTTTACGTAAAAAGATGAATTTGATTTTTTTGTCACTTTCCTCTTCATGGCTATTATTTTGTGTATCTTGGCATGCACAGAAAGCTCAATGTATACAATCTTTACATTTTCTTTTGGTTTTTCCCTGAGAGAGCAAATGAAAACTATTAGCCCCACACAGGGTTTGTGAATAAGTGATTGGTTGATAATGAGCACATAATACCAATCTTTCTGATAAACAGGGAACTCATAAGTCATTAGATACTTTTTTGAATGTCAACTTAGTATCATAAGTAAATTGATCCCCGTTGTTCAATCATTTGACTGTGAATTTTCAAAAAGTAATTAGACAAACTGCAATGCAAGTACATGCTGATTCGGTTTTCCTGCATGGACTCAAGAGTGAGGTAAGACCGATCTATTGCTAGCCCTAACCAATAATGTCTTCTAGCAAACATAAGTATATTTTACTGCATCTATTATGTTCCTTTAATCAACAAAGAGCAGTTTCTGAACTGATTAATATAAGCTGGTGCTCCATCCACCCTTCTGCCTCTCTAAGGGGTAAAAAACTGAGGCAGCTTGGTTTTTTTTCAGTCAATCAATTTTTCAGATGCAGCTTTTTTTTAAAAAAAAAAGATAAATAAAAGAAACTCCATCACCCGTTTTTCTTCTTATGAGATGGGAGAGGAATCCGTTTGTTTTTGGGATAGTTGTTGAGCTTATGGTTGGTTTTTGTATGGTTATTTTGGTGGTGTAGTTATATGAGAATTGCTTCTTGTCCTTTTAAATCTACATTTGCTTTATCCTTTTTCTTCTAAATTGGCAGTACCAACAATATATGGGATTTCAAATCAGCTAAGTTGATCCAAACTCATTTCATGGTTTTTGATCTTGAATTACTTATTTCCATGTAACAATTTGTTTTGCTAAGATGATTTTACTGATCACTACATAATTCAAAAGTAGATTGTTTCAAATAGTTTCTTCCATTTTCATTTCTTAATTATATATGTATGAACTTTGATTGAATGTCATCTTTTCGAAACTTGGACTTTCCATATAAGAAATCGGTGATCAACCTTGTTACTTAGAGTCCAAATTTTTGGTAAATGATGCCATCAAATAATTTTTTTTTTTTTTTAAAATTTCTCTCCATTCTTGTTCACATTATGAGATTCAAATTTTTCATGATATGGAGAATTAAGTCTTCTAAAAGCACATAATCAACTAGGAGAGGGATTAGGTATTTGATAATTTTTAGTCATCTCTTTCAAAGACATCCTTTATCAAGCAGTTTTTCCCCTAATGTGCATAGCTATGTTCTTAAAGGATTGATGTACTGGGTGCTGGTATTGTACTGGTGTAGCTCTTTTATGGTAGGTACAATGTTGTGCTAGTGCTTGGCATGCATTGGCACCATTTTGTGCTAAACACCTGCATACAACTTATAGCATGCTAATCCCTTTTGCCAGTAAGGCATTGGCATGGTACTATCATGCGGTATTGGCTCTGCTGGCTTGCATTTAGTTCATTTTGTTCTCTGTTAATTGTTCATGGATCACTCATATGTTGTACCATAGAGGCAGTGACAGTCCTAAGAGAAGCATTGATGCTTGAAAGTGAATATGCAAACCTGAACAAAATTAACATGAAATAAATCCTTATTAAGAAGATAAATGTTGCCGGGAATAATTTGTGATCCAATAATAATTATGATATTGTTCAGGAACTTAAAAAGTTATTCTTAAAGGCAACATTATATCAAGCAAAGGAGGATCATTATTTTATGGAAGTGTAAGAAAGCAGTCTGTGATTTATAACACAACCTTACCATTTGTTATATAGATATCTAATAATGAAGACTTGCATGCTAATCCATTTAGTTAATTGGTGTCCTTTTTTTTTCCTGTTTCTTTCTTATAATTAGAACAAAAGATTTTCTTGTAATATTCACGATCCTATATCACTGTTTTCTACTGATTATTTTTTGAGCAACAGAACCTTGAATACTAATGAACCCACTCCCTGGTGCTTTTCGAAAAGGGTGATGTGCCTTCTCTAGAAGGCAGGAGGGGCTAAGGCAACTCATGAGATCTGGTGAGTGGGGATGCCAAAAAATGGGAGGGGGTGATATGAGGCAACTTATGGAATCCTGATTTGATTTACAGATCAAATTGGACTGCAGGGAAGGCAGCACATGAACTATGGAAGCAGCATTGAGCTCCTAAGCCCATGATTGGATGAGCTAAGGCGCTTGTTGATGATGTTTGTCTGCCCTAGATTGGGTTTATCTTTATGTCACTGCCTCAAAATCCTACTACCAACAAAAGTACCAAGACGAACTTCCTAGCTGCCACTCACTATTAACCAAAAATTAGTCATTTTTTGCATGCCAACAACTGAATGTCTTCATTGAGAAGATTCATGGGGTGCTTATGAAATGTTGCTTCTTAAGAAGGATTTAGGTGTTGCAATTCAGGGGCATGCTGGCCTCTGATTGTATGTATGGTGTCATGCTGTGCTATGTCAAGTCATTAGGGCTGAAATTGGATTGGATATGGATCGGATGCCACAATATTCATATCCATATTTGTTTTGTCTGACGAATATAAATACGGATATTATTCGGATGTAAAAATTTGTATTCATATTTGTTTTAAATGGATACAGATACAATTCGGATACTGAAAATATGGATATAATTACATATATTACTTAGATAATTAAACTTTATGACAACAGAATCAAAGATATTATTAAATAGATGATAAATCAAGTTAATAACATGTTTATATAGTTGTATATTTTTCTTAAAAATTAATAAGTACTATATAAAATTATATAGAATTACATATAGATTCGAATATTTAGATACGGATCAGATAGTTGTCTATCCATATGCATATCGATTTTTCTTTGACGGATATGAATACGGATATGGATATTAGTCGGATCATCAAATTTCTATCCATATCCGGATTGATTCGGATATGAAAACGGATCTGGATGGATAATATCTATACTATTTTCACCCCTACAAGTCATTGCTAATTCTTGTCATGCTTGATGTATTGGCATGACTGTATGTCAAGTGGTAGCATGCAGCCGGTACTATGCTGCATGTTGGTAAGGCATTAGCATGATGTATATCATGCTTGTTGTACCATGTTGACCAGCACTTCATGGTTTTAGCCATAATATTATGCTCAGTCTTTTGGAGCCTTTTTTAACTTATTTGGGTTTTCTCCAAAAAGCCAGCCCAATTTTAACATGGCAAGAGTTTGCTGTTGTTGAATTGCTTAGGTTTTTCCCTAGATCTCCTATCTAATAACTATAAGAAAGGAGTCTTAGATCTAGTGAAATGTTTAAAACAGAATGACAGTACTTCATAAATTATACTTTGACTTGCTATTTTTGTATGTTCCCATTTTAACTTGTTATGTTTTTTATGCCTTTGTGGATTGCAATGTTAAATTGATTGCCCAATTGTTGTTCATTTGGTTGGGTAATTTCAAGGATCTTATGGCTTGCTTGCAGTTGGACTATTTTTTTTCCCAAGATTCAAGAGTTTTTTGTTTCCTATGATATTGTTCATTATTCTTTTGCAAGCATTATGCTTTTCTTGTGTTCTCTTAAATGGCATATCTTGTTTCAACCCCTTATTCTGTATTCGTTTTGCCATAGAGCTGCTACCCTTCTCACTTTTGAAAACTAATTTGGTTTCAGGTAAAATTCATTATCGAGAACCATAAGTTAACAATTTTTTCAAAAAATTGAAAAACATGGTATCATTGTGGTGCTCATGATATGATACGCTTTAAACTATCTGAGACGTGGACTCAAATGAACAACACACAAGTATAGTCGTCTGAAAAAATATATGAACTGAAATGGATCATGTGTATTGTAATGTATTGACTTCATCTTCATGCTATATTTGTTTGATGTTATGACATCCTGCTATACTTTAGGCCAACAATTCCAATTTATACGTTCAATGTTTGGGCCACTCAGATTGTTTAGCTTGTTGCTATTAATGATTGATTAAGTTAGCACAAGCAAATTTGGAACAAGGTGTCAGTTTATCAAGTGAGTAAATTCTTTGGCAGTTGCACCAAATGCTGGGACTGAATCCTACACTCACCAGGATTTATGGGGATAGTGGTCTTTGTGGGAGGGCTACCCCCTGCTTTGTAGCCCAGTGCCTGCGGTCCCTTTTCTATCAAGTTACCCTGGTATTCATCTGATCGGTTATAGTTGGCCATGCCCTGTTACCAGTTGTTTTCCTCAACCGAATGTTTTCCAGGCAAATTGTATGTGTTGACATTAGTTGCTTTATAACGTTGCTTGACACTTCTTTCTTTGTACTTGTTGATCCTGTTCTGTTTATACTGTTGAATACTAACAATATATTGTGCTTCTGTTTGATCACCATAGTAATAATCTGGCATCATGGAGACCTAATGCTTCTGCTCCAGGCTTTTCTTTAAGCAAATTTGGGATTGCTGTTTATGAGAATCATAATTAGTTTTTTTTTTTTTTTTTTAATCTGCTCTTGAAATTGTCTTTGCTTCATTGTCAAAACGAAATGGTTATTAGTTTTTACCTCTTGTTTGCAGACATGGCAGGAGCAGCACCAGAAGGATCTCAATTTGATGCTCGTCAATATGATGCCAAGATGACTGAGCTGTATTGCCTCTTTCTTACAATCCTTGTATTTTGTTTTACTATAGGGTTCTTTTGCCCTTTCCCATGACTACTTGTGTATTCGAATCATAATTACTTCTCACAATGTTTTCTTATTGTAGTCACATTTGGGTTTGTTGTGTGTCCGTGAGTGTAGGCTGTCAACAGATGGTCAGGACTTCTTTACATCATACGATGAGGTTTATGATAGTTTTGATGCTATGGGGCTCCAAGAAAATCTTCTGAGGGGCATTTATGCTTATGGTAGAGACATATATAATTAACATCTCATACTTTGGATTTAATAACACACTTGGTTTTAGGACTGATAAGTGTTGTGTATCTGTAGGTTTTGAAAAGCCCTCTGCAATTCAGCAGAGAGGAATCGTTCCCTTCTGCAAGGGACTTGATGTAATACAGCAAGCGCAATCAGGAACAGGAAAAACTGCAACTTTCTGTTCTGGAATTTTGCAGCAGCTTGATTATGGGTTGGTTGAATGCCAGGCTTTAGTTCTTGCCCCAACTCGAGAACTAGCACAGCAAATTGAGAAGGTCATGCGAGCACTTGGTGACTACCTGGGTGTGAAAGTTCATGCTTGTGTTGGAGGAACCAGTGTTCGTGAGGATCAACGGATTCTTTCAAGTGGGGTTCATGTTGTTGTTGGTACCCCAGGTCGTGTGTTCGACATGTTACGAAGACAATCACTCCGTCCTGACTACATTAGGATGTTTGTGCTGGATGAGGCAGATGAAATGCTTTCACGTGGTTTCAAGGACCAGGTGCCCTCTTTGTGTATTCCTTTTCAACCATTCTTGTGTTTCCCTGAACGTTTCTTGCTTTTATTTAACTGAGACAACGAATGATGCATGAGGAAAATTCCAAGGTTGCTAATTCTTAATTGGAATATGGTCCTTTTTTCTTGTCCTATATATATATATATATGTCGTTATATCTTTTTGATTTATGTAGTATGTTACTATTGGAGTACACAATTTTGTGCTCAGTTATAGTTAGCATCTCTTGAGTTGTTGTGGTGCTCTAGAGTATTTTCACTTCTTTACTGGCATTATGTTTTCATTGCCGATGATGTTGCAACTTTAAGATTGCAACAATCTTGTGAGTTGATGGGTGGAAAGTGCTTTCTCAACAGCTGACTCCCATAACTCTGAATGTTCAATTTGTTTATCAAATAATTTGCTTACATAAGTGAATCTAAGTCAAATGCATGCCTTTGTCCTAGGCACTGCAAAATTAAAAATATGGTTCTTCATGTGGACAATTAAGGATATATTGGATGAGTTCAAATAATAGGAGCTTGTGAATTCATCATTGCTCAGCATGCAGACTAGGTCTTCTTGTAGATCATTATGTTTGGAGTATGTCGGCTTCAATATTAGATTCATCTCAATCACATTCACACCTGTGGTAATTTCATGTATAGAAACATGAAGTTATGCATGGGTGGTGGAGATACTCAAAATTTGGGAAATTTAGATTTCTGGTCATGGTTTTGATAGTTGGGATGGTATGCTGGCCTCTGAGGTTTATGTTGAATGCTTGTATATTTTAATATTGTTCATCACTGGAAAGAGGTAATTAAAGAAATTTTTACATTTGAACAGTATTATCTTTCACTCAAATCAGTAGTTGCACAGAAAGTCCGAATTCTTTTCCATGCGATTCTTTTCTGACTTGTAAGATTTGTTGACCACATTTCTTAATGCCTACACCTTATGCTGCCTGTGGCTCAATAGGAAGTTGGTAGCCCACAGTACTTTAACCACGATATGATTTGCTTTAATACTATGTTGTTAATGCTCAGTCTACATGTGTTGCTTCCGCTGCTAGATTATCAGTGGCTTATGTAAAATTATGTCGCCTTCAACTTATGATGCCTGAGTGTGTGCTTTGGCAGCTGAATTCGTATTATATTTTTGTGATGTGATCAGTTGTTTACTTCACCTTTGATGTCCTTCAATCTGATGTCCTTAACTTGATGGTTACAAGGGGATTCTGCTTCTTTATGTTTTAACAGTTGACTTTTCACTGCAGATCTACGACATCTTTCAACTTCTTCCTTCCAAAATTCAGGTTGGAGTCTTCTCTGCCACAATGCCTCCTGAGGCCCTTGAGATAACTCGCAAGTTCATGAACAAACCTGTGAGGATCCTTGTGAAGCGAGATGAGCTTACCCTCGAGGGTATTAAACAGTTTTATGTCAACATCGAGAGAGAAGAGTGGAAGCTCGAGACTCTCTGTGATCTTTATGAGACTCTGGCCATCACTCAGAGTGTCATCTTTGTGAACACCAGGCGCAAGGTTGACTGGCTCACTGACAAGATGAGGAGCAGGGATCACACAGTCTCGGCCACGCATGGAGACATGGATCAGAACACTAGGGACATTATAATGCGTGAATTCCGATCTGGTTCCTCCCGTGTTCTTATCACCACTGATCTCCTTGCTCGTGGTATTGATGTTCAGCAAGTCTCGCTGGTCATAAATTATGATCTGCCAACCCAACCAGAGAACTATCTTCACCGAATTGGACGAAGTGGACGTTTCGGAAGGAAGGGTGTGGCGATCAACTTTGTCACTCGTGACGATGAAAGGATGTTGTTTGATATTCAGAGGTTTTACAACGTGGTGATCGAGGAGCTCCCATCTAATGTTGCTGACCTTATCTAAGCGAATCTTTAATCGTAGCATGGTAATTAATATTAATGCCTTCTAGATTTTTTTTTTTGCTCTCTCCAAAGATTATTCTTCTACAAGTTTTATTTTGAGTGGTAAGGACTGGAACCATTTGAATTGATGGCCCAGAGCAAATCATTGTCTATGCCATCTTTTTGATATTTTTGTAGCTGCTAGCTTGTTCTGTATGTGTTTTGGTATCCTTAAAGAGGAGACAGTATGGATAATTTATCTTTATGGGACTTGGTTTGATTGCTCTTTGATGCTTGCAGATCTGTCGGATACCCTGTTTTCTAAGCACAAAATTTTCCTTGTCTTGTATTAGATTTTGTATTTTAGGGGTATCGAAAATATTTAAAGAACTCTTTTAATCCTTAAATTGAAAACATTGAAAGAGAGGTAGCCTATGCCCGCGCATGTCTAGCACTTCACCTAGTGATAGTTCTCTGTGTTGACTAACATATGATATGTAGTTTGCATGATGGGTATAATCGATATTGTGCTGAAAGTCTATTTTGGGAGAAAGCAAGCAATGGGCTACATGAACGAGAGTTGGACAGCAGCGGTGCATGTGAAGATGTGTTGTGGAAGGCGTGATCTGTAAGGGTGTAAATGGGTCGGGTCTGTAAGGGTGTAAATGGGTCGGGTCGGATCGAATCATGAGTGGTCTCAATTCGATCGGTTTTTTGATCGGGTCTAAATATTGGATCTAAATTCAGCCCAATAAAAGATCGGATCGAGTTTGATTAGGTCCATGATTAAATTTTTGATCCAACAGATCATTTAGGTTGGGTCGGATTTATGTATAACCTTGCTTCAATCTATGAAATGCGGGTTCGGTTTGGATTCGGATCTGGATCGGTTCGGATTCATGTATAATTTTTTTTTTCATTTTCATACCTCTCAGATGGACTTTTTCTTGGTTGAAAATCGTTTCAAAAACTCGTAGGTGGTGATCATGGTGGTCGCTGACATTGACATCGGCGCCCACCTCGGCCCCAGCCCTCTGTAGCATGCCCCCTACCTCCCTTCCCTCAATAACTTCTTCATCGTCCCTCCTACAGTCATCCGACCATCATCTCTGCAGTCCATCATCTGCAACCTCATCTTGATCGTGTCCAGAGGCATTGTCACCGCCGCCATCGCTCCACCCACCACCACCATCGCCGCACTCACCTCCTGCATCACCACCACTGTCCCATTGTTCGGCCTCGACCCCCTATTGCCCCCGCCTTCCATGGCATGAAGGCGGCGGAGCCCGCCCTAGGTGAACTGCTAGAAGGTAGAGTAGGATGTCCACCAGATGGCATTGGAGGGGGTATAGGTGAGGATCGACATGTCAAAGCCTTGGTAGAGACCGCAGAGGCTGTCCGACCAGAGGATCTTCTTGAAGGCATCCACGCCACTGAGGTACCTTGTGACGGCGCCGGCGTCCTAGACCATTAGGCGCTGGCTGACGACGTTGATCGGGGTCTAGACCACCTGGGCGGCCACAGCCGATGCCGGCTTGGGGACCTTGAGCCAGAGCATGGCTGTGCCGTGCCGACACCAAAGAGAGGGGTTGATCAGGAGCGGGGAAGAAGCCTGGGGGCTGGGAGATAGAGAGAATAGATATTAGGGATGGAGAGGACATGGGCATCCTTTTGTTTTAAGAGAGTGTATGGTGGTATGAGAGATAGATTCCGGACTCAGGATGCGAGGATGGGTTCGAGTTTAGGTGAGTTCGGGTCTAGCATTAGATTCGGGTTGGGTCGGGTAAAATATCTCAAGATCCAAATTAACCCCAAAGTCCTTACGGGTCGGGTTGGATCAGGTCGGGTCCAAATTCAGTAAATCCAAACTTGATCCGAAATATTGAACGGGTCCAATTTTAGAACCCAATCCGGCCCCGTGGGTCCTTTAAAACGGATTAGATCGGGTCTAAGCAGGTTAGGTTGGATCGAGTCATGGGTTAACCTGACGTATTTGCAGCCTTAGTGATCTGATGGAGCTTGATGATCAGCTGTTGGAAAATAAAAGAATGTTCGTTTTAAGTGGGGAGTTGTTCTCCTCGACTGGGTTTGCATGGGGCTCGGTCGAAATTACCACGTCATTAAATTAAGCTTGACCTCGACTTTCGGGCCGACTTTCCAAGCTTGAGCCTGCTATTTATTGAGCTTGGGGCTTTCTATTTATGTGTTTGGTTTTTCTTTTTTTTTTTTAAGTCAATATCCAATGGTGGAGTGATATGGAGGAGAGGATCCACTGCTGGCAGTAGGGCCTCAAAAAGTGCAATGGCCTGATTGATGTTGGGGTTGTAGGTGCAACAGGGTGGTTGATCGAGAAATTCTTTGTGCACCATGGGTGGTGTAGAAAATCCGATGTGGAGCGCATCGTCTTATCCAATTGGTCCATATAGTCACCGCTTTCCAATGCACATTTAATTTTAGTAGGTTGGCTTTTTCGTTTAAAAATTTTATATGATGAAAATATTTCTGCCTTTTGAAAAAATTATGACATCTTGTGGCGTATTATAGTCCAGAATGTCATAATATGGTCGAGGATATCATATTATAGAAGGGATATTTTTGTCCAACCACTTTTCAACACGCATTTAATACCTGCAGATTGATTTTTTCGTTTGAAAATTTTAAATGACGAAAATATCTTTATTCTTTGAAAAAAATTATGACATCTTGTGCATTTTATGACATCCTGCGTTATATTATGACATTCTGTGGATAAAAATTATGGCTTTCCAGATGCAAGATGTCATAATATGGATATAGGATGTCATAATTTTATCAAAAAATATGGATATTTTCGTCATATAAAATTTTTAAACGAAAAAATCAATCTGTAGGTATTAAATGTGCTTGGAAAGCGATGACTACGTGGACCAATCGGACAAGATAGTGCACTTTACGTCGGATTTTCTATACCACCCGCGGTGCACAAAGAGTTTGCCTTATGGTCAGAGGATGCCTTCAGGGTGGAGCACAATGTAGACCATGTTGATTTTGGCCTAAGCCAAGTGAAAGCCGTGATAGCTATAGACCTCGATGAGATTTATGTAGATGCCTCAGTTGTAGAGGGTGGCAGTGGCGGAGTCAACTGAGAAAGGGGATGGGGATGGCAGGGTCATTCCTGTGCAGGTGGTGGCAATAACGGGCATGAAAGGGGGGAGGAGGGCATTGGTGTGGAGGGGTAGAGGGATGTTGCAGGAAGGGGCAGTGGAAGATGTGGGGACGAAGCCAAGGGTGTTAGCCAAGAGAGGAGCTCAGCTTACAAAATCCAGCTCAGCTTACTAAACTTTTTTAACACATAATATATGTGGTATAGAGAAATACTTTGTGCATCAGGGGTATTGGAGAAAATTTGAGATGGAGCGCACCACAGCAGTCGATTAGATCACATAGCACAATTAATAATGAGACAAATATTTAATATTACTCAATTTTTTTTCTTAAATTTTTTCTGACGAAAATATTTTTTCCAACGAAAATATTTTTTCCTTTCATATAACAAAGATAGAATAATATTATTATATTTTGATACCTTATATAACTTTCTATGAGTATATATGATATTCTGAATAATATATATAATTTTTTATATTTTTATATAATATCATGTTGATTATTATATTCATAGGAAGTCATATATATTATTTAGGATGTCATATATATTGGCAGAAAGTTATATAAGTCATCAGAAAGTCATATATATTATTTAGAATATCATATATATCATAGAAAATCATATAAGACATCAAGAAGCCATATATAATATTCAAGATGTCATATATATTTACAGAAAGTCATATATATGGTTCAAGATGTCATATATATTCATAAAAAGTCATATAAGATATCAGAAAATCATAATAACCAACAGGTATCATATAAAGATATAAAAAGTCATATATATTATTCATGATGTCACGTACATTCATAAAAAGTCATATAAGACATCAGGAAGGAATATATATTATTCTTTTTTTTGTTCTATTAAGGAAAAAGATATTTTTATGGAAAAAAATTTGAGAAAAAAAATCTAAGCAGTCTTAAATATTTGCCACATTATTAGTTGTGCTATGTGATCCAATGTAATTGGGTGGTGTGTGTTTTCTATGTTGGGGGGGGGGGCCGCAGTGCTCAGAGAATTTTGTATGTGCTATAAAAATAATCGGTCTTAGACCAACTCGATGTAAATATTAAGCTAGGCTCAAAGTTAGGCCCAATTTGAAATGATCGAGCATCCTACTTAAGCCTGCTTTTGAATAAGTATATTCTCCTCTAGATACATAATTAGGGCCTATTTGGATGATTGGGCCTAAAATCTCATAGAAATCATGAGTTGGGTCAATACATCATCTAACTAAGGTCTAGTCCAACTTGTTTTGATATTCCCAGGGAACCATCACAATGGATTAGCCTAAATCCCATAGGGAGAAAAAAATGATATGCCGTGGTCTTTTTTGTCTGCCTATAGGATTGGGGCAGGCCCAATTTAGTGATTCTTTAGCTATTTATAAAGACAAGCGTAATCCAATTTTATTTAAATGGTTGTATTGGTCCAAACTCATATTTCTTTGAAATTTTAGATCCAACTATCCAAACAAGCCCTTAGGAGGGCTGCTAATTCTTTAAGGGTCCATTCTTTTGTGGATAAAAAATTTATCTAAAAATATATAATTTTTAGTTAAATATTTTTTAAATAACAATTAGACAGAAAAATAATTTATCTATATTCTTTTACGTATGAAAAAATAGCTTCAAATTATGTTACCTACATTCTTCTACATTACTTCTTTTCTGGATAAATTATTAAAATTTATCCATATTTTTCATAATATCCTTTATACTTTATAGATTTGGAGAAAGTGGATGACTGAGTTAGAAATGATGGTGGGATATCTTAAAAATAAAAATAAATATCTATTTTTCTGGTTGATGAAACAATGACTTAGCCATCTTCTAGGTGGGTAAAATTTTCTCTCAATTTAATGAGTAAATGTTATCCATGTAAAAGTAACTTATCCATCTTGAAAAGTGTAAGAATATGGATAAATTGATCGATAGAAAAGTTGATCAATTTTTTCATGATATTTATCCATCAAATAATGTAAAAGGATAGTTGGTGGTAAACAAAAGTGGAGTCTGCATAGGCTTGGAGCCACACCATTCAACGTGATCATTTTTGTCCGAAGGTGATTAACAGTATTTTGTTCCTTTAATTTATGGCTATCAAACCATCTGCTTGTTTTGAATTTGCTTGTTAACATTAGATACCTCAATCTTGATGCTTCTAAGTAGACTTGTTAATAGATCGGGTTCGGATCGAAATCTGGATATCTAGACTTGGATCCGATCTTAATTATTGGTATCGAATTCGGACTCGAATATCCGATAGATCTGGCTTTGAAGTACTAAACCCGGACCTTAATTGGTCTTGGGTATTCGGATCCGGTTCTGGGATCCGAAATTCATATTCAAAGTCTCAAAAAAATACCTAAAGCTGAGGCGACCTTAGTGTCGGGGTTCAGCAAGTGGCAGAGAGGGAGAGAAAGCCAAAATAGCGAAGGGCAGTAATGGAAAGATTGGATTTCAATGGAGGGCAGCGGTGGAGAGGGAGAGGCGGCCTGGATGGCGGTGGAGATGATACGAGGTAGAGCCGCAGAGAGAGGGGGCATGGAGCGGTGGAGCCGCGGAAGGCAGCGGTGGAGGGGGAGAGATGGAGAGGAGATCGGATCTTGGTGGAGAGGGAGAGGAAGTCGGGAGCAAGAGAGGAGGGAGGGCTCAGCGCCGTCGGAGAGATCGGATCTTGGTGGAGAGGGAGAGCGAGATACTGAGGGACAGAGAGAGGGAGACTGAGAGAGAGAGAGAGGGAGAGGATCTCCTCTCAGAGCAGAGAGAGGGGGAGAGGGAGATTGAGAGACAGAGAGAGGGAGAGGATCTCCTTCCGGAGCGGATCTCCTCCATTCGCGGCTTTGGTGTTGGGGTCTAGCCGTCGGTGAGCGGATCTCACAGTAGAGAGAGAGAGGTAGGGCACCCAGAGCGGGAGAGGAGGAAAGGGAGAGGCACCGTCGAGGAGACTGAGAGACAGAGAGACTGAGAGAGAGAGAGAGGGTGAGAGGGAGACAGAGAGAGGGATGGGAGCAAATTTTAGGGCTCAGACTAGGGCTTCTTTGCTCTTTGAAAATTTTAGGCCGTTGGATCTCTAATTTAATAGCTCAAAATATTTTTAATATATATATATATATATATATATATATATATATATATATATATATATATATATATATATATATTATATTATTCAGATCTTGGGTCTATCGGATCTAAATATTAAATATCTAGATCCTATCCGTTTACATTATGATTTATCAGGTCCGGATTCGGATCTGAGTAAATGGATCCGGTACTAGTACCAGACCCAGACCTGTTGGGTAAATACCTATGGGTCTCGGGTCTGGACTCGGTCTGTTGACAGCTCTGCTTCTAAACTATAGGGTGCTGAAACCTGTATGTGGTTAGAAGTTGAAAGAGCTATCATATAGTTGGGTATCAGTTAGATTGGAAGATATTGATGACTATCAAACAGTCCGGTATTTATACGTACAATTTAAGATGGTGCTACAAAATCCATGTTTTCTAAAATTCAACCAGGCTCACTTCAGCCTCAGGCCAAGCGGTGGGTGCCACGGAATAAAACCTTCGTTCAGCCCAATTTGACTGTCATGCAGAGGGACAGCAAAATATTAGGATTGTATCTTTCATGCCAAAAAGTAATTGATCTTTTCCACCATGTCAACTGTTGATCGCATTTTGCACAGCTTTCAAAACATAACAAGCTTTCCTCTCTCCATCCACAGCATAACTCAAGAAGCAAACGTTGCGCTTTAAAAAAATTTATAAAATGTGATTCAATGGTTCGCATCATAAAAGAAGATTAATGATTCTTTTGCACGAAAGATGCCAATGAGGCTAACAGGAAGGCGGCTACTTTTGGGGTGCTGCTTGATGTAAAGTAGGAAGTTTAATTAAAAAAAATTATTTGATCAAGTTTGTCTATAATGCTTGAGCTTTCTGTTCTTTAAATAAATTTTGAATGGCTCATGATTTGATGTTTTTCAGCAATTCCATCATTGTTGCCCGTTTGAGGTGAATTTTGTAGTGGAAGTCATCAGTCTCTTTTGCTTGATTTTGATGGAGACTGATTTACGTGTAGGAATTATGCTAACCAATCCTCAAGACAGCTAGAAGCTGGAGGATATCTTTGATTCAGCTGATCCAAGATAAGAACAGTAGTTCTACAATTAGCAAGCAGTAAGTTCTACATCCCACATCGAGTTTAGACTTACACCAAACCTATCCAACATTAACCTCTCTCTCTCTCTCTCTCTCTCTTCTTCCCTTGTAAAAGAAAGAAAAAAACAACAAAAACTACCAATCAGAAGTGCGGGAATGAGTCCATCAGTTAATATAAACTCTTGAAATTTTAATCTCAACATCACAATCATTCATCCTGTTCCTACTGCATGGCGAGTTCTCCATTCTAGTTAAAAATATTCTCTTTGTTTGATGTCTTTGGAGCAAAAAAAAGAGAAAAAAAACACAAAAGAAAAGAAAAGCTGACTAAGACGGAGATTTATTTTTACCCGCACTCAACTTTGGATTCGAATTCCTTTCCTGCTGGTGTACGATGTGGTTGGGCTCCAGCTGCGCTTCCACCCTGAAATAAATGGAAGCTTACACTCCTATTCGTCACATTATTATTCTTGTGCTCAATTATTCGCGGACAAAGGTAGAGAATCTTTAGCAATCCCCGTATCCACTCTCCGGTGGCCGGCAAAGGAATTTGAGAACAGTGAGATGCAGCCACATATCCTATTACTCTAATAAAAACATGCATGATGATTTTTCAACTTTGGATTCATCTAACGTGGCCAATCTGGTCGGGTCCAGGTCATCTCAGATGTCTTGTAGACCCATGAGGAATACTTGAATTCCTTGCTTTTCCTAATGTGATTGGAAAGCCCATTTCCAATGGTCGCCATCTAAATCATAGCACTTGTGTCATGTCTTTGGAGCGAAAATTTTAATTTCACCGTGGTAAAGATAGACCGCTGACATGTATCTATTATCAGGGGTGAGCAAAAATCAAATCTGAACCAATCAAACTAGTAAAATCGAAACAAACCGCAGGTGCAGTTTGATTTAAAATTTTATTTGGTTTAGTTTGGTTGGTTTTTGATATATATATATATATATATACATACATATATATATATATATATACATACATATATATATATATATACATATATATATATATATATAAAAGTTTGGATCGATTCAGGTTTGTCAGTAAATAAAATCGTTCTCAAACCAAACTGTACCAGCTTTAATAAAACGACGTCATTTTGATTAGCATGTTATTTATATTGGAGTATTAATATATTAGAAAATAATTTTGGATTTATAGTATTGTTTATCAATTTGATTTTGTATTAATTAGCCTTAAACTCTAAGTGACTTACTGGATTGTTTTTTTTTTTTGTAATGTGTTGAAGATCTTTATCTTAATCCTTAATGATGGTGTTTGTCTAAGAATTTTATTTTGTTGAGTTATAATATCTTATATTAATTTAAATTATTTTACTTGATAAATTCTCTTGATGGTACTCTTATATGAGAAAAAATAAGTCTTCATGAATCACAAAAAATAATATTAATAATAATATAAACCGGTAAACCAAATCAAATCAGACTGTTTAAATCATGTTGGTTTGGTTTGATTTCAATCTTCTATTGGTTCGATTTAGTTTCTAAAAATACCAAACCATTTAGGACTGGTTTGATTTAGATTTGAGCATGCAACCGATCCAAACTAGATCATGCTTACCCCTATCTATTATCATCAACTTTCTTCTACACAAACAAAGAAGCGGTGTAATTTATACATTGTTTTCTATTATCTTATCCTGCGAAATTAATGTGCCCTACAATAAAATAAGGTTGCCATCGTTTACCATTGAGATGTCTACATACGAAAACCTATGATCGTAGTACATATGAAAATCTATCGTCATTTTGTCATACTCATTGGAGCATTAGAGTCCGATCTGACCTTAGTTCTAACCGATCCAAGATATCTTCGACTCAAATTGGCATTTTAGGAAGGTATTATATTTGATGTTGTTGCCCTATTTACACCAATTGAGAAAATCCTAGATGACAACTATCATGAGCAAATAAGGAAGAAAATAATGAACACATCTTACTAGATAAAATGGAAGATAATAAACATCTCACCAGATAAGACAGAAAATAATGAAAATATCACGCTCAATAAGATAAATATAATGGCCAAATTTTCTTTCCTCCTCACGGCACCTCAGTCTCTATGTATAAATGGATACCTATAAGGGATCTTTGAGGTATATAACACTTCTCTTCCAACAACATGATTCTTCCCATCTATTCCCTAATTTTTTGACTTTAAGATCAGAGGATCCCATCCGAGCTAACTCCAATTAGAAATTTATTTTATAGATCGGACTGCCACTACCAAGCACCTGCCTATGTATTCTCTCCAACCAATCCGATATCAACCAGAAGACTAGTGGCAATAGTTTGATTGCTGAAATCAAAATTGGAATCATAATAGATTGTAATTGGAATCAGAGTGACCATATATCCTTACATATTTGGTTCATGATTTCCATTAGAATCGAAATCAAAATAAAATTTGAATATTAGAGAAGAGTAAAGATGGAGTTTTGGAGGATTGGGAGATTCTTGTTTTTTTTTAAAATTGAAATGAAAATAAAAATATCTTGAACCAATCGGTTGCAATAGAAGGCACTCATTTTCATTTCTATTTTAGAGTCCAACTCTCTCCAACCAAGTGTGTTCTTAAGGTAATTATTAAGTTTTGGCATGCCTCTAAGTTACTAGTCACATCTATGGAATGTAGGGAAAAACTATCCAAACTCAAAATATTTAAGGAAACACCTCCATCAATATATATATATATATATATATATATATATATATATATATATAGGGAAACACATCTCAAGATCTAAACCAAAAGCCTCCTCCAAGAAGGTGCAATTGCTGATTCATTGTCCAAAGAGAAACTCTTTGCACACCGTAGGTAGTGTAGAAAATCCGACATGGAGTGCATCGTTTCGTTCGATTGATCCACGTAGTCATCATTTTCCAACATGCATTTAATGCATGTAGGTAGATTTTTCATTTAAAAAATTTATATGACAAAAATATCTTTATTTTTTAAAAAAATTGTAACATCCTGTTGCATAATATAGTCCATGATGTCATAATATAGCCTAAGGTAACATAATATGAGAGAAATATTTTTATCTAACTACCTTCCAACACACATTTAATATCTGTAGGTCAATTTTTTTATTTGAAAATTTTGAATGACGAAAATACTTCTGTTCTTTAAAAAAAAATTATGAACACAAAATGTCATAATATGAATATAAAATATCATAATTTTTTCAAAAGTTAGAAATATTTTTGTCATATAAAATTTTTAAATAAAAAAATCGATCTATAAATATTAAATATATATTAAAAAATAATAATTATATAGATCAATCGGATGAGATGGTGTATTTCATATCAAATTTTTTACACCCGGTGCACAAAAAGTTTCGCATTGCTGAAACTTGTGTGAAGAAATCCATTTGGCGTGAACATGTGTTCTGCTCCGGAACAAACATGGAATTCTACAAATTCGGTGCCAAAGAAGTGGGGAACAAGTCCCAAAAAACAAAAGGAAAAAAAAGGTGGCAGAGCGACCAACCAGCCAATCGACAGACAATTGACAATTTCCAGCTCGTCCAAGCATGAGAGGAAGACAACTTTAAGCCATGATTGCTCTGGCAATTGGCTCAAGCGGGGTGTTCATCAACCAATCCATTGTACGTAACGTGCCCATGTTTGGGTATAATATACCCAAAACGGCATGTCATAATGAACTAAGCTACATCCGTGCTAATCATATCCCTTTAAAATTTACCTTTTCGAGCTCCAAAGCACTGGTTGATTGAGCTTCTATTGGTTTTGATACCATCCAATCAAAGTGATTATTCTGCAATTCATGGTGAAACTGGGACCTGGTATATATGAGACCCTCCAGTTTCTCATAATTTAACCATACTCTTCAGATTACATGAGAGATTTCCAAACCAACAATTTCGGCTTTCTTTCTTTCTTTTTTTTTTTTTCAAGTGAAGAAATGGAGGAACTGGAAACTGGAAAGTTTCCACCAGATTTATCATTAAAGGAGAAAGGTGAAGTGTTTTTTGTAGCACTATGAGAAATACAAAGGAAAGACGAAAGGAAAATGGATCAGAAAGACTTGAGCTAAAATGGAGGAGGAAGTGAACTACATCACGATAGGTAAGGAGCCCAAGAGGCTTCTATGACTGCCACCCAACTTGGTAATTTCGAAAACAGACATTTATAGTAGTATGGCAAGGCTGAGAGAATAGCGTTAACAAGGGTACCATGCCATCCAATGCAATAAATAATATTGAGTGTGCCCCTACAACCGATAAAACCATGCTGCTTACAAGAAAGAGGAAGACACATTTATATGAGAGAACGAGATAGGATGATTATCATACTCGATATGGATCATTTTAGCTACGACGAGAGGATTAGACAGGACCGTGAGTAAGATTCACAATATTGGAAGCTAAATCATGTACTGAATTTTTGAAAGCCATTATAACTGGCTATTACAATATCCAATTGAGGTGCTCTCTTTTTTTTTTTTTGAAATTGAATAATTTTTTGAGCCCTATAATATGGTGCCATCCCTAAGTGTGTGGTGCACTAGACGATCGAGATCAAATTTTATTATTTAGGTCTAAAATGGATTGATCAAAGTAAAAATTTTTTTTTTTAGAAAAAGATTTTAACTAGACATATCTCTTAATCCAAAAAAGATTAGGCAAAGTAACTGTAAATGAAGTCAATATTAAAACCAAGATCAATATCTTGTAAGATTTTAGCATTCCCATGATTATTTTCACTAATTATGCTTATTTGGAAAAAGTCATATCTTTTTTTAATCAAAAGAGAAAGTCAATCTGAATTATAGAAAGACAGATATTATTAGTATAAATAAAAGCGACGTAACTCAATTATGACCGTTGATGAAAACAAACTTACACCCTACTTTCATCTTTTTTTTTTCTCTCTCTATTTTTTTATTTTTTAAGAGGTTCGAGTTGAGCAGATTAATGAGAACTACTTCTTTTTTTGCAATTGGATCAGGAAAAAAAAAAAGGGCAACATTTGATGGCATATTTATCACAACTTAGAGCAACCAAAGCTTGTAGATGCGAGGTGTATCAAGATTCAGCCTACTATTGGAGCAACAATGAATCCCATCATGGTGTGGATTGAGCCGTAAAGTGGACTTGCTTGAGACAGCTACGTCACTACTCAAAAATGAAATAAAATGATGATGATGAAATGTCACCGGACATACATGATTTTTTTTTTTAAATTCTCAACAGCTCAATTTTTTTGACTTTATATACGTGCATTGAAATATACATGAAAATGGTTTGTTTGGATGATAAACGAATGATCGACTATGGTGATTATATAATAGCCTCGGCCGCCCCATGCTTTGTGAACAGTATGTAACAACCCATGGTTTTATGCCCGTATAAATTTTTGAATGAAAAATATATTTTTTTATTTTTAGATTTGTAATAATTTAGGACCTCATCCAATCTAGCCAATATTTTTCCAACGAATAACTGATGTGAGACTAAATACTTTCCAATGAATAACTGATGTGGGACTAAATATACGTCCATATAGATCCTCATCTACTCTTTATTTAAGCTCTGGCGTCCTTGCTTGGTTAAGGGTTTAAGATCATTTATTCATTCATAAATATCATGACTAGCCCACGGTTGGACCAATAAATTTGTGCTACAATATCTCTTAATCCATATGAGTTATGGGTCAAATCTGCTCTGATATCATTTATAACAATCGAGGACCTCATCCAAAAAGACTAGTTGGAAGATATTATTTAGATTTTTTGATTCTGTATAAGTATCCAAAATCTTTTCAGTGAATAATCGATGGGAGACTAAATACATACCCACATAGATCCTCACATACTCTCCCCATTTAAATCCTAATAATCTCATCAGACTAAGGGTTCCAATCCATACTTCCATTCATAAATATCATGACCGTCCTATGGTTAGCCCCTATAAACCTATGCTGCAGTATCTCCTACTCCACATAAGTTATGGACTAGATCTCTTCTGATACTATTTGTAACAATCTAAAACCTTACTCAAAAAGACAAGCTGGAGGTATTATTCAAATTTCTTGACCTTATATAAGTATCCAAAATCTTTTTAGTGAATCATCGAAATGAAATTAAATACACATCCATACAGATCCTCACACATTAATACCACTAAAAATCCAATCTAATAGATAAATTTCAAAATCCAATAGCTAGATTGCTGAAAAATTCTAGCATGCCCCTGATTTCTCTATTTATTGTTGTAAATTGAAATGATCCACAAATCCTATCCCGTGAATTTTAAATTTACAAGATCTGAGTTGAAATTTTGCCCCAAACGTCTCACAAACTGAATCGCATAAAACAATGATATCTTCATTATTGTTCCAGAATCAAGCAATAGCGCGATACGCGCCCTTCTTGCTCCTGTACTAAATGTTGTGAGAGAAGCATACAAGTACTTGAGCAAGGCCCTTAATGGCAGATCAAGATAATAAAATTTTGTAAAATTATTTGAATACAACAACTACTGCAGATCGAGATAAAATATATATAGATCTTACCCGTCCAATGTGTGATTCCCTCTACATGCAGGGGTTGCGACCTTTCCTTTTGACTCCTTTTTTAGACATCACTACCGTTAATGTTGTTACAAGGACGAGCACTGGGGTATTATATATTAATCCAAAAGAGAACAGAAAGCAAGGATACTCTGAGAATCTCAACACTTGGCCATCACACTGGTAACTGGCCTCTCATGCTCGCAGAGAACGGGTTCCAAAAGTTTTAGTTCCATTTGGCCGCAGTGGCGTTTCAAATGGTAATTGGACAACAAAATTAAGTGCAACAAGTTTATTGTTTTTTATATATATTTTTGCAGCCACTCAATGCGTACGTAAGAATGGTCCTTTCATTCTTTCCTTATATTTTCTTCCTTCCTTTCCTTTGTAGGTGAATCACGCCCCATTGCATGGCCTGTTGCTAGTGGACTCACCACGCTGCCTTCTCATAATGTCTGGGAAATGAGGTTTGAATCCACCGAATCGTGGTGGTAAAGTGGTGGATTAGAATCTTAGTTTAATTTATTTTGGAGTGTTTCTTTACGGTAAAGTTCTATTTGGTAGGCCAAAGGTTCCCTTTGTGGAGCACCAAAATGTAGAATGTGCTCTCCTAGACATGTCTGAGTTGAGAAATGCTTTACAAATTAGAAGAGTGACTCAAGTAGTGATTATTAACTTTTTATATTTTGCTTTTCTTCTGGCATTTCTTTTAGAATATTTCCTTCTGGCAGCTTAGTTAATAACTCAACAATTCAAATGACTAGGATTTGTCTTCCATTATCATTCATTGCTTGAAGGAAGAGACCAGAGTCCTGTTGAGTTTCTTTCCCTCCAGCAAGACCATGAATTGAATTGAATTCAATAAATGAGCGTTATAAAGGAATCTAACGTCCTCGAGCTCATTTTAATCCTATAAGAGATTGTTGGTGGAGAGAATATGCTGACAGATTCTGCTAGATATGTAAGGCAGTAAGAAGTTCAAATTGGAAAAGAAATTATGCATTTTTTGGTTTTTTTTTTTTTTTTTTAAATATTATGGTCACATCATCGAAAAGAATATGTGCATTATATTTGGAACTTTTGGGTGGTAAAGAGATAATATTCTTTGATCATATTAAATGAGGGGGAAAGAACCATGCACAAGATACGGCATGCTTTGAGTTTGTTGAAAAAGGCATGCAGGAGGCCCGGTGGTAAGTTTCGTGCTTAGAACCTAATGGAAATGCGATCGCATCATCTTTAATTCGTGCGATTCCAAATCATAAGTAGATAATATAAACAAAAACCAAACCACCATCATTTAAATGACAAAAAGGCATGAATCGAATCAGAGCCGGCCTGACATTTTTTAAACTTGGGGCAAAATAAAAAAATGAAGCCTTTTCTATTAAAAATTAATATACTTTAAACATTAATTATCATTGAAAAATTAATCTACATGCAATAATTTTCTATAGATATATTCGTTAAGCAACGTGTAAAACCCATTATTAATTTATTTAATTATTTTTCTTATTATAATATTATAGAAAACTATCCTTGCATTCCATGAATATTAATGCAGGGTCTGGGGCCTGGGGCGGTCACCCAGTTCGACCTGCCCCAGGGCCAGCCTTGAATCGAATAATCATTTCAATGACTACAGAAGGGGATGAATCGCATACCTAATTGGAGGCCACTGTCTACATGACGATGCTTTGGTAGAAACGATTCTTAGGACCTTTTTAGAGTCATTCATTCATTTCATCTAGGCATTGCAATTAAGATGAAGAAAAAAGCAACTAATTCCGGCATATATTTGTTATAGAAAAAGAAATATCGTTAGATAGTTTAGCCTTCCAATCTGGCTTAATTTTCTTGATTATAATTTCGATAGAAGAAGGTGAAGATTTGAATATCCTTTCTCTTCCAGTTTGGCCAAATTATTTCACCAGATTGCCATATCCAAGTCCCAACCAGCCATGAGTTTTTCTTTTTATTATTCAACCTTAATTTCCTCCGAATATCGAAGGTCCTAGGAATGTTTCGATCTTCAATTTCATTTTGAATGATTCCATTTCCTTTTTCAAAACCTTTAGCCAATCCCAATCCCAGTGGCATCATAAATGTAACAATGTCCTAGCAAAATCAAGTCCAAAAATGCTTACACAAGGTTAATGATGAATGCATTTTTTTTTTCTAATTTTGATAAGTAATTAGTGTATATTTTTCAGCTTTGAATGTCTTAGTATGAGATTTAATAGACACAAGGTATGCCACAAGTGAGAAGGGCAGCCTAATATGCTATATTTAGATGTGGGAGCTAGAATAAGTTATCTATGTGAAGGTATAGCAGAATATTTAAATAAGGTATAAATAATTTTTACTACAAATCCATCAATAATGACAATCTTGACTGTTCTTATTACACCTCTCTGGAAGGTGACAATACCAGAGAAAGTTAAACTACTCGCGTGGCTCATCTTGAAGAATAGATTGCATGTAAGAGAGATCCTTACTAAAAAAAGGTCGGACGGTCAGCTCGAGTTGTCCTTTATCTAGCTTAGGAGTAGAAATGAACAATTGTCCGCCTGCTTATCAAATGCCATTTTACTAGGTCTAGTTGTCTATCTTCATCTTGGTTGGCCTCCAAAACTCCATGCTCTTATTGATTCTATGTTGACAAATACGGCATGGGTGAAACTCAAGAATTTTTCTTAATTAGAAGCAAAGCTAGCACAAAGCTATTCATTCCTTCCAATTACTCTCAAAAAAATCTCTACTCTGCAAAGTTGACGGACAATTGTAGGTCCCTCTGTGAAGCCTTCTATATCTAGCATGTTGTCCATGACCCAAACCTGGGCCTTTCTTCCCGTCTTATCTTTGGTTGGTATCTTTCCTTCTCAAACTATAATTATATCTTTGGTCAAAGTGTCCAACTTCCTCTCTTTTCATTTAAAAAGTATGATTTATATTCTCACACCCATTATATCTTGTATAGTTGCTAAGGGAGTCAGAGTCCACCAACATCTAATCAGTACCCTATCATGCGACATCAACATCCCACTTTCTGCAATGTGGTTCCCTTCCTCTCTCCCCATCTTATGTAAACCCAGTCATCTCGCCATCTTTTCCTTGCCTTAAATCACATCGATCAATGCAAACCTTACTTCCATGGGGCAACTTTTCGCATTGCCATTGGTCATATATGCGTATCTTAATGTTCAGTGCCTATATGTGGGTCATGTTCCTTATGCACACGTCTCTTTCTCTCTCTTGGGATTAAGTATGTGTTATATGGTCCCTCCTCTTATAGGACCCATATATATTTATTAGACTCATGTATGAAAAGTTTACGGTAGTTGCACCATTACTTTTGGCTCATGATTTCGGTTCGGAGATACGATAATTTATATAATATCAGAGTATTAATATAGTATCAGAATATAAGTTGATAAATTATCACACATAGAATTGGATATAAAATGAGTATAGGTGGATAGACATTAGAGACTTCAGGATATTGATCTTAAATGATTGCGGTATAAGTCATCTTTATGATTTTTGACTAAACCTTGAGATGAATGAAAAGATCACTTAGGAATAATGCTTCAAAGGGTTTGATATATTATGAATATTCTATGGATCATATTATGATTAATTAGATTTTGATCTAAAGGAATTACAAAAGTATCGATCATGAAATTTTATCGTGCATTGCGATTATTAATTTGATCATTAATAGTTTGACTAAATTACAAGCTCAAATTTGATATGTGAGAATATTGTGATATTACTTTGAATTTTGAAATTAATTATTTATTGGCAAGATAAAGATTTGTTGATAAAATGTTGATTTAGGTTGGTCAAAGAATATATTTTATGATATTTGATTAGAATATTTTTTAGAAGTTTATATTAGAATGTAAATCATGTATGAAGCTTGCATGTAGAAAAAAAATATAGTTGCAGCAAAAAAATCTATATTTTATGGAAGAAATTGATTATGAGATTGTAGAATATTTGTTTTAGTGAAATCTTTAATTATCATCTTCGGATCTAAATGATAGATCTTATATATGTCTATTGAAGACTATATGGTATATATATCAAACTATAATTTAAAGATTACATATCCAAGTTAATCGAAAAAATTTTCTACCATTATTGTTGAGGTTACTAGTAAAATTCTTGATTACTATCTTTGGATCAAGATAAAAGATCGTAATCGAGATTTTAGGATAGATGTAAAATTGTAATTCAAAATTTTAGATTTTTGAACTGAGTTGGAGTTTCTTTGTCGTTGTTATTGAGGTCCTTGATAAAAATTTGATATTGTAAGGAGATTTGATTTCAAGAGTCTTGCATGATTTTTATGGAAGGATTTTGATGGATGTTAAACACTACAAGAAAATAAAAATTTAGCAATCGAAAAATCAGTTGCTAAATAGCAAAAATC
Organism: Elaeis guineensis; assembly: GCF_000442705.2. Lineage (NCBI taxonomy): Eukaryota > Viridiplantae > Streptophyta > Magnoliopsida > Arecales > Arecaceae > Elaeis > Elaeis guineensis. Next base: position 2,068,289 of record NC_025999.2, read on the forward strand.
GATCGCTAATATTTTTTACAATCAATTAAAGTTGGTTGCAAAAACTTTGGTCACAAATATTTTACGATCAATTTTTTCGATCGTAAAATTTTACGATCGATTTAGCAATCAAAAACTAAAAAAAAATAATTAAAACTTTAAGATCAATTTAGTGATCGATAAAAAAAAATATTTAAAATTTTATGACTGATTTAGCAACCGAAAGTAAAATACTATTTTCAGACTTGCAACCGATCTACCAACCAAAAATTTAAAAAAAATGATCAGTAGTGGTTTAAAAATATTTTTTATTGAAAAAATTGATCTCAAAAGCGATCGTAACATAATTTTTATAATATTTTAATTCTTAAAATCATTTGTAAACTTGGTTGCTAAATTTATTAAAATATATTAACTTAAAATCGAACTCAAAATCGATCATAAATTTTATTATACTATTTTTATTTTTAATATTGATTATAAAATCGATTGCTATATCTATTAAAAATTATTAAATTAAAATTAGATTGAAAATTGATTGCAAAGTCAATCGCTAAATGTTTATAATTTTTTTAATTAAAATATTAGTTGCAAAATAGGTTGCTATATTTATTAAAAATTATTAAATTAAAATTGACTTAAAAATCTATCACAAAATTGATCGCTAATTTTATTAAAATATTTTTTATTAACAAAATTGATAGTAAAATTGATTGCTAATTATTTTCAAAATTTTTTAATTAAAATATTGATTGTAAAATCAATCGCTAAAGTTTATTAAAAATTATTGAATTAAAAGCAACTTGATAATCGATCACTAATTTTATTAAAATATTTTTATTAAGAAAATTGATCATAAAATCAATCGTTAATTATTTTTAAATATTTTAATTAAAATACCGATTGCAAATTCGGTCATTAGATTTATTAGAAATTTAAAATCTATTTGAAAATCGATCGCTAATTATTTTTAAATTTTTTTAATTAAAATAACGATCGTAAAATTAGTCACTAAAGTTGAGTCAACAAAAAAAATCTAAAGATATTAATTTTTTTTGATACAATATCTATAAATTTATTGAAAAATAACAGAATCGAGCAACATCGTCAAGCATCCATCATACAAAATCAAGCAACATGTCCTAAATAACAGAGTTCAATATGAAAAAGGCTAAAACATACTCAAATTCCACCGTGATGAATATAAAATACAAGAGCAACAATCACACAGCCTGCAAATACTAAAGATAAATAACATAGATTTGAAACAGAAAGTAACAAAACCATAATAGGCCAAAGTGTGAATCATCATCATAGAAAAAAAGAAGACAATTATAAAAATATAGTAATTAAAATTTATTAGTACCCATCAAATTTAAGATATCATATGAAAAGAAGAAAAAGAGGTCATAGCAATCAGTAGAGCTAGTCCCTTTAATATCTATTTAGTTTGGATCATCATTAGAGAAAATAAGAGAGCAACCATAAGAATATAGCAGTCAAAATCTATCGACATCCATCAACTTTTAGACATCAGATGGGAATAAGAAAAAGAGCCCATAGCAATTTGTGGAGCCATTTCTTTTAATATTCATTAATTAAGTTTGGATCATCATCAAAAAAAATAAGAAGGCAACCATAACAATATAGCAAGCAAAACCCATCGACACCCATCAGCTTTAAAATATCATATAGGAACAAGAAAAAAAATCTATAGTATACCTCATGCCAAATGTATCACTTGTTTAGCATAGCTCGTGTCAAATGTATCATAATCATAGGCTGCCTTCAAATTTATTAGGCAACTCAGCTGACATACCTTCCAAAGTATTACCTACAATAATGGGAGTGATATGAACATGATATATAGAGTCAGTGAGGTAATAAGAGAGTGCCATTTTTAATTTTGATTATAAAGAACTCTATTGCTATAAGCTAAAAGCAAAATCCAAAGGCACCCATCAGCTTTAACACATTATATGAAAATAAAAAAAAAAGAGGCCATAGCAAAATATGCAGCCACTCCTTTCAATATCTATTAATTAAGTTTGGATCATCATCAGATAAAATAAGAAGACAAGCATAAAAATGTAGCAAGCAAAATCCATTAGCATTTATCTGGTTTAAGACGTCATATGAGAATAAGAAAAAGAGCCCATAGCAATCAGTAGAGCCAATTCCTTCAATATCTATTTAGTTTGGATTATCATCAGGAAAAATAAGAAGGCAACTATAAGAATATAGCAATCAAAATCCATCGGCACCCATTAGGTTTTAGACATCATATGGAAACAAAAAAAAAATCCATAGCAATCATGGAGCATTCCCTTCAATATCCATTAATTAAGTTTGAATCATCATCATAGAAAATAAAAAGAACACCATAAAAATATAGCAAGCAAAATCCATCGGCATCCATCAGCTTTAAGACATCATATGGATAAAAAAAAAGATGCCATAGCAATCTGTGGAGCTAGTCCTTTCAATATCCATTTAGTATGGATCATCATCAGAAAAAATAAGAAGACAATAATAGAAATATAGCAACCAAGATCCATCGACACCCATCAATTTTAAGACATTATATAGAAAGAAGAAAAAAAGGCCATAACATACCTCATGCAAAATATATCAATTGTTTAGTATACCTCGTGCCAAATGTATCATAATCATAGGCAGCCTAAATTTTTTGTTAGACAACTCAATCGATAGACCTTCTAAAGTATTACCTGTAGCAAAAATAACAGATACCAATATAATATATAAAGCCAGTGAGGTAATAAGAGAGTGTATTTTTGCGATTGATTATAAAAAAACTCTACTATCAGCTAAAAACAGATCAAAAAGCTAAAAGATAATAATAATTAGATATTCACAAAATATCCATCCTGAGAATAATCTTCAGAATAGCATGAACAAAATAGAAATCTAAGAAAGCAAGTAAATAAATCTAGTCATTGTCTTGCTCCTCCTCCTCCTCCTATGGTACTGGTGCCTGATAAGTCTGATATAGCTGGAAAGCAGGTGGCTACGAAGGAGATGGCTGAAAACTAGGAGATGCCTAAAAACTAGAAGATGCCTGAAAGTTTATCTTTGCAAGCAACTCATACAGTAATCTATTGTTCGCATCAATCTTCTTTTCATTATGTTCCACCCTCCTAAGTTCATCCCTTTCTCGTTCAGCAGCCTCCCCCCGACTATTCCATTCAGCTTCAACCTATCTCCTCACTTTCTCTCGGAGTTCTTGACTTTGCATCCATTTTGATCATGATGAAGCTTGGCCATATCCATATGATGGGCCTGTCAATATAGTAGACTCTAATCCTAGGCCATAATTCCTTCTTTTTTTCTTTCCACCAACTGTGTGAACCCACACATCCAACTCTGATGGTGGAGGCTGTTGTTGGCCAGGATCAGATGCTCTTTGAGATTGTACCTCCTCTATATTGCATCTAAATTCATCCTGTCATATTTGTCTCAGTTTGTATAAAGTAAGTATTTAAGATAATATATAATATGTTATTTATGCTAATATGTTGTGATCTCCTATCCACCCAACTCTTATCTTTCTTTTGATGGGTGTGCATAAATAATTCAGATGGAGATAGTACAACATTAGTCTTCACAGTCAGCAATATTTCAAAAGATATAAATATTAACTCTTAAACAAACTGCTATAATTTATAACTATGATCCAAATATGATTAATAAAAAAAAAATTAGACTTAATCATGTTGTGCCTATGCTAAGAGATGGTGATGGAGCCACCCATGTGAAGAGAAACGCCAAACCCACCATAATCAGAAGCACGATTTTGTTTAGCGTTTTCACATTTTTACTGATATTGTACAGTACCTTAATGTTGGCACAATCTATCCTATACAGCATCTCCAATTTAAGATAGTCTCTCCATGTTCTTACGAGCATTAGCAAGCAAATTTTTCAATCGAGCTGCACCACACTTCTCAAAATTTTTTTGCGCCCATTGATCATTCGGTAGCACGAAGCGATACCTCCTCTACAATGAATATAGACAAACAAATTAAATGACATAAAAAAATATATGGACCATAAACTGAATACGTAAATATCATGACTTACGTACTTTGAACTCAGCAAACTACATATCTCTAACAGTAGGAGGTATTTTTTTTCATGATACCCAAGACTCATCAAAGTGGCTCCTCATAATTTCAACAATGGCATTCATAGCTAGGTGAGAAGGCAAGAACCTTTAAATATTATGAACCACATTAGTCAGCATAGATCAAATATATTCAACATGCTAAAGTGACTATGATATAACACCAGCATAGATCAAATATATTCTAAATTAAAGTTATCACTTACCCATCTCCATCAAGGTATAATACTGGCATGCCATCGTTAGAATGTACCTCTACAGTATCCTAAAAATAGCTAGCTTCAAGATCAGTAGGATAAACAGGTGGAGATGCTGAATGGGCAGTAGGTGATCCTAAATGGATAGCAGGTGATCTTGAATAAATAGTAGGTAATCCTGAATGGGCAGCAGATGATCCTGAATAGATAGTAGGTGGTCTATGATAGATAAGAAGTACTACAGGATGGATAGGAGCCACAGGATGAATAGAAGCCCCAGAATAGAAAGGTGGTAAATATATGGCATCTGATGGTGATCCAACAGGAGGTGGTGAATAAACACCTAGTATCGAAGGTGGTGGAGTCCAGTATGGTGCCATATGAATGGTGAAAGGTGGGATAATAGATGATAGTGGTGGGATAGTCGACGATGATGGTAAGATAGTGGAGGATGGTGGTGAGGTAGTGGAGGAAGGTTGCTGCTTCCTAGGACGGCCTCTATCAGAGGATGTTCCTTTTTTAGGGTTGATGTCTAACATCTATAATAAACATAAAAAGTATTATATTTCTTAACAATTAAATTAAAGACTATTATCAGTATGAACTTATCTACATAAATAATGAAGAGTATTATATTTATTCATTCACATCTTCCTCTACATCTTCGTTATCCATATCTTCCTCCACATCTTCTTCCTCTACATCTTCCTCATCTATGTCTAAGTTTCCCTCATTATATCCCTCAACTTCCTCAAAATCACCTTCAATATCTCTTAAATTTTCAAGTGGGTCATCATTCATTATAGCATTAACATGAGACATTGCATTATCTTGGTAAGCAACCTCCAATGTATATCGATCATCCCCTGTACCCCTTGGTTTGGTCTTTATGACAACCCACCATTCTACCTTATCCCTTATCTTTTCAGGATAAGGCATATAGTATACTTGAATCGTATTTTCTATAAATATAAAGAGATCAAACTTTGCATATCTTCGAGTATGTCGAATCTCTACAATTTCATATTATTTATGTACCTTCATACCACAATTCATTACTGTGTCAAACCATTCACAATTAAATAGCATTAACTGTTTCATTGGATGCCCTGGATATTCTTGCTGGCCTATCTCCTTAACGATACCATAATAATAACTTTCTTCATCTCCTTGATCAGAATCCTTAACACACACTCCACTATTAATAGTTTTTTTGCCCATACTCCATTCTTCTATGTGAAACTTGTAACGATTGACAAAGTAAATAGGCCATATATGAACCTTTTTCTTAGGATCCCGTACTAAGTTATGCAAATATTGATTTTGTACCAAATTATCTCGATTGTGAACCTACACATGATATAACCAAAAATCATTATAAGATGATAAGCATTGATACAAATAGTACAGGCATCGGCATATTTACATAAGACCGAAATCAATATGGAAACTCAAATACAATCCTAGCATCAATGTCAGTGGCACTAATATTTGGTGTGGACACTTGTAAATATTGAACAAAATATTTAACAATTATAATACTATTAGTAATATGATATTTAATACAATGTGAAGTTAATTAATTATCAAATATTTTTACTTATCCAATATATGGTTGAACCTCATCACAATTAAGTAATACATGTAAATGCGCAACAGCTAGTTCCCTGTCGTCCAGATATCGACTTTTACAAGTTTCAAATGAACAGTCAAGTTTATTAAAAATTAACATAGTCGGTTGGATTGTCTCATCTTCACCCTCATCATCATTTTGTTCAACTCTATTTCTTATTGACTACACATGAGGTTCAAAATAATATGAACAAAAATAAGATGTTTCTTGGTACAAATATGCCTCGCATACGGACCCTTCCACACGAGCTTTGTTCTTAACCATCTATTTTAATTTATTAAGAAACCTACAATAATTAATGGGCAGCAGATTAGTGCACTATAACTCCATTAATATATAAATACTAATTTCATATATAAAAATAATTATTATTTACCTCTCAAATGGGTACATCCATTGATATTGAACGGGACCATCGACTCTTTCTTCATATCGCAAATGAAAGGGTAAGTACTCTATTGAGTCAAAGAATCCAGGCAGGAAGATCTATTCTAATTTACATAGTATGACAATAATATTTTATTCCATCTGTAACAAATCATCCATCCATAACACTGTTGAGCACAAGTCTCTAAAAAATTTACTTAACTCAGTTATAGGCTTCCACACTTGATCTGGTAGTGCATTAAAGGCAATTGGTAGCAAACGCTCTACAAATATATGACAATCAGGACTCTTCATTTCGAATAATTTTTCTTCTTTCAAATTTATACATTTGCATAAATTGGAGGCATATCCATCAAACATTTTTAACTCCTTGATTTATTTACACACAGCTCTTTTCTGCTCCATGGTTAAGATGAATTTTGTATTTGATTTCATCACTTTTTCATTAGCTAATTCTTGCAACTCTAGATTCCTTCATTTACAATACTCCTTCAAATTCATTCTTGCTTTCACATTGTCTTTGATTTTGCCTTTAATATCCATAATTGTATTAAACACATTATCAAACATATTTTTTTTCTATATGCATCACATCTAGATTGTGTCTGATCAAATTAGGTTTTCAATATGGTAAATCCCAAAATATGCTTTGCTTTATCCAATTATATGTAACCCCATATCCATCACATCTACATGAACCCTCCTCGGTTATCTTTGGAAGAGAAAAAATAACTTCCCATGGTTCATCCCCAATCAACCTATGGGGAGATTAATCTTTTTCAACCCCGATTTTTATAGAATGCATCCCTATTTCTTCTGAATACATAATCTATAGGTAGAAATTGATGTTGACAATCAAACCAAGAATTTTTACCAGCATGTTTCAAAGTGAATGCCTTTGATCGCTTCATACAATATGAACATACCAATTTTCCTACTGTACTCTATCCGGATAATATACTATATATAGATAAGTCATTGATCGTCCACATTAATGCAGTCCTCATCATAAAATTTTACTTTCTTGAAATATCATATGTTAGGACACCTTCTTTCTATCATAATTTCAACTCATCTATCAAAGGTTATAAATACACATCTGCCCTACTCTTTGGATTATGTGGACCAGGGATAATCAAAGTCAAGAATATATAAGGAGTAGTCATGCATAATTTTGGAGGAAGATTGTAAGGAGTAATAATTACTGGCCAGCAAGAATATGGTGCAGCTGATTGACTATATGGGATAAAACCATCAGCACATAAGCCTAATCTGATCGTAGTTCACTTACAAAATTAGGATACATTTGAACAAAGTATTTCTAAGCTTCTCCATCTGATAGGTGACATAACACCTCTAACTCCTATCTATTCTCATAGTGCCATCTCATATGTGGAGCAGAATTTATAGAAGCATACAATCTCTTTAACCTAGAAATGAGAGGTAAATAATGCATTCTTTTTATGGAAATCTCTTTATATTGTTTGTTAACAATCCTCTGTGTTTTATAACAAGCTGTACTACAAAATTTACATTCCTTATTTTCTTTATTTTTACCATAATATAACATACAATCATTAATGCAATAGTCTATTTTTTGAGCAGTGAGGTCAAGTTTGGACACTAATTTCTTCATTCTATAAAAATCTTGGGGGATTACATTATCAGGAGGATGTGTCTCTTTTATAAGTCCCACTATTTGATCAAAAGATCCTTGAAAAATATTTTTCTTCGATTTGATACTTAATAATCTAACAGCAACTGACAACTCAGAGTGATCATTACATCCTGACCACAATGGTTGTTGAACTGCATATAACATATCATAAAACTTTTGAGCATCCATATTCAAAAGCTCCTCTACATTTTGTTCATAATGAAATCCAAACTCTGAGCCAATAGCATCGAAAATCATATCTCGATATCTATTATACTATTTATCATTACCCAATTATGAACCATTAGAAGTACTTGAATGCATATCAAACATCCCACCCATATGAGGATCACTCTCTCCATATGATGTCCAATACCAATAATTAGGTACAAACCCTTTTTTATAAAGATTAACCTTCACTTCATCAGCACTTAAGTACTTTTGATTTTTGCACTTGGAACAAAGACACCTACTTTTTTTCATGGCTTAAAAACTGTGGTTGTTGGCATGCAAAAGAAATAAATTCTTTCACTCCTATTAAAAAAATATCAGTATACCCCTTTTGATCCGATAAAAGCTTATTATACATCCAACTATGACAATGATGGATATCCATATTCTGTGATATAACAAAATATAATCATATAATTATAATAATATTAAATCATCTATAATCTATATAACTGTTAAAATCAATCTACATCACGCAACCAATATACAATAAATCCAACTCAATTGAGATGAACATAGCTTAGATTTTAAAAACATGAAATCCATAGTCACTTGATTCCCAAAGTTTAAATTTTTGGGATTAACAAGCAAAAACCAGTTCACAAGACTATCAATTTAATAAAAACCCTAGATCAACAGATAAAGACACCAACTTTCGTGGACCACTAAGGAAAAATTATGAATCGAAAGCCAAGGAATAGAGGAACCAATCTAATAAGCCCCAAGCTAAGTAAATCTTATGCAGAAGAAAACAAAGATCTGATCTTTACGACGAAAAATCCAACATACAAGGTGGTTTTTATGATCCACCATCCGACAAGTTATTTCAAGCAATTTAGTTGCACAAGTTAATTCCATATCCAGCACCTAAAAAGTTAAGTCTTTACAATAAAAGAATCGAAATACGTACAAAAAAATACAGTATAGTTCATTGAATCCATCAATTCCATAAAATCACATATGTAAGCATAAAGGCACCAACTTTAATAGATAATTAAAGAAATGAGATGGGAAAAAATTAGATCAAAATGGGGGAGGTGGATCCTACGGGGATATAGACAAAAAATAAAGATCTAACCTTTAAGCAAAAAAATCTGAGTGTTGGTGGATGGGGTGGTGCGGCGGGTAGGACCGAGGGAGGGGGAGGGGGCGTCGGTGTTGCAGAGATGGAAGAGGGGCAGCTGTGTCGGGGAGGCAGTCATGGGTGAGTGAGTCGGAGGGGAGGGGGCAGCATGGTGAGGCAGTGCGATGCATGGGGCTTAGGACTGCGGGAGGCAGGAGGGGGGAGGGGGGGTCGTCGCAGGCGGGTAGGTCGGGGAGGATGCGGCGGCTAGAGTTGGCGAGGAGAAAAGGATTTTGATGGGGGGGAGGCTGTTGCGGGCGAGTGGGCCAGAGGGGAGGGGGCAGTGTGGTAAGGTGGGGGGACGATGCTAGGGAGGGGGTAGGGGAGGGGGAGGCGGTGCTGCACTTAGGGTCACAGAGCAGGGAGGGGACGGGGGAATACGATCGTCAGGGAGGAAAGGGAGGGCTGTTGTGAGTGAGAAGGCCTGAGAGGGGACGGTGGCTAGGGTTCGGGCATGATAGCTAGGGTTGGCGAGGAGAAGAGGGGGTTCGAACGCGGCTGCTAGGGTTGGGGAGGAGAAGAGAGGGTATTGGAATGTTTCGGTCGCTAAATCAGTTACTAAAAAAAGATATAACTTAAAATTATTTTTTTAAAAATTAAAATATTTTTTAAAATTATTCTTAATTATTTTTATTTCGAATAAATAAAGATGTCAATTTTTTTTAAGAATTTAAATTTGTGATCGATTTGGTTGCAAAATTTACTTACAATTTTGCAACCAAAAAGTTGATCGTAAATTTATTTATAGATTAAAAAAATAATTCAAAAAATTTTGATCGATTTTTTGATGGCAAAATTTTTTAACATTTTATAAACAAAAAATTGATTGTAAATATAAAAATTTTATGATTGATTTATCAGTTGTAAGTTACTAAAAAATTTTACAATCAAAAAATTGATCGTAAATTTATTTATAGGTTTAAAAAATAGTCCAAAAACTTTTATAATTGATTTTTTGATCATAAATTTTTTGAATATTTTGCTACCAAAAAATTGATCATAAATATATTTAAATCAAAAATATAATTAAAATTATTTGTGATCAATTTATTAGTTGTACAAAATTAAAAAAAAATTATGATCAAAAAATCGATTGCAAAGTTTATTTATAATTTTAAAAAATAAAATACGTGAATTAATAACTCATTTTGCTACCAAAAAATCAATTAAAATTATTTAAAAATAAAACAATAATTGAAATATTTTATGATTGATTTTTTAATTAAAAAAATTAAAAATATTTTTTTTATAAATTTATCTTTTTATTTAGCAAATCAAACGTAAAGTGTTCGCATGCCTCCCGACGAAAAATTTGGCAACCAATTTTAAAACCAATTTTTTATCAATCGTCATATTGATATTTTTTCAAAAATCAATCGCAAGATTGATTGTAAATTTGATCAAAAAAAATTTATTCATAAAATTGATCATAGAAACACTATTTTCTTGTAGTGAAAGATTTCGATGAAAGAAATTTTAGAAAAGATAATTGAGTTGGTTCTACCTATATGTTTTGATTTAAGTCCTAACTTGGTAGGCCAATTAAAAATTTTTTTTATTGATTTTTCTTAAAAAATTTTGATTTAAATTCATCTAAATGAATTGATAAGAGAATTAACAATTAATTTATATTGGATTGTAGTAAACCTATATGATGGTTTTGAATGTAATATTGGACTCAAAGATTAATCAAGATGGTTGTGCTCCAAACAAAATTAGAAATGAGAATTGAAAGTTTATCTTTAGCTTTAATTGAAATTTAAAATTTTAGATCTTTTCCGTCTATAGCATAGAGTAACATTTTGGCCAAAAATTATTTTATGAATATAAAAAATTTTGATGGTTCAAATCATAGTGCACCGCAGGAGTATGATGATCTGGATTATTTTGAGCTAGCTAATAATATTGATTCTGATTTAAAAAATTATGATAGATGATAAAATTTGATATTTCTTTTAAAAAAATTTATTGATAATAATGAAAAAGATGATGTTTTTGATTCTGGATTATTTGGTTGTCACTATGTGATTTTTATAAGAAGGTCTCCTATCTACCATGCTATGGTGATTTTTTGCATCTTGAGTCTAAAATGAATGGACCATCGATTCTTGATCTTGTATTTAAAATATTTAACAATATATTCTTTTTTTCTAGATTTAAAGTATATATTTCTTTGTCTATTAGAAAGAATATGAGATTATTTATCAATCTTAGATATTGTACTCTATTCATTTACTAAAAATATAATTAAGTTAGTTTATGATCTTATGGTAGATTGATTAAATCAAGAGCAATTGATGTTTTTTGACAAGAAACTTGATATTCTTATTTGAAATTAAGATATTAATTTCTATTGTAAGAAATGAATGATTCTGATTCAGATCAATTCTTGAGGTATTGATCTTTTTTTATGAAATAATTTAATTATTAATTTACACTAAGAATTAGAATATTGAAAAATTTGAGGATCAGATTTGAACTATGAATCCCACGTAAGAAATTTTGAGAACTTAAGCAAAAGAAATTTTAAAGATAATTTTTTTTTTAGGAGAAGAGAATGTGATACTCCATTCCATCACTTAGACATTGCACAAATCTTTAAAAAAAAAAATTTTAAGCCAGTATGTGCTCTGCATGTGCTAGGTTGTGGGCAATTAACCAGAACTCTTGAAGGAGTTCTTTCCTTCCCCAACAAGGACTGCAATTTCAATCATAAGTCAATTTTTTCTCAATGTCAAATCCCCTGATTGGCCCTTCATATAGAGGATCATCATTTTCCTTGAAGCATCCACTGAAAAAAAAATCACAGATCGACTTTTTCGTCTTTCTCTGCTCAGAAGCCTTTCATTTCCATGCCTTTTCACTATCAAAAATTGAGGTCATTGACTACCAAAATTAAGATAAGGACCACTTGACTCTCTAATTGATCATTATTCCCAATCAAAATCTTGGAATCATGAATTAAGGCTAGATATATAATCCTCAAATTTAATAAAAAATTTGGATGCCCTATTTTGCTATTTGATTCTCCTATTTTTCTTTTGATTTTTCTTTATTTTGCCAATGTCGTTTGTCACCGTTGATCGTCAGACTAGGGACTCCAGCTACTTCACAACATCCCTGAGCATCATTGGGCATTGCCATGCCGTCCATAGTCCTTATTGTGAAAAAAAGAATGGGGAACCATGAATCCCCTCTTCACCAAATGAAGAAAAAGAGAAAAATTGAGAAAAAAAAAGAAAAATAAAAAAAAGAAAGAAGGAAAGGAAAAAGAAAAAAAAGAAAAGAGAGAGATTCTCTCACTTCCTTCTCTGAGTTTGCATCTCCACTTTTTCTCTCTAAAAAATTTTATTTTTTCTCTCTAGAATTATTCTCTCTCTATGGAGTTTTCTCTCTATGATTGATCTCATAAATTTTTTTTTTCAATGATTCTGATCTGATCTTAGTAAAAATACTATAAAAAAATAGTATATTAACGATAACTTTTAGCGTCAACAAATAAGCCATCGTTAATATCAATATTTACCAACCACATATTACGACGAAAAATAATCCCGTCACTAAAAGGCTGATGACTTCTTAGCGACAGTTTATTTGGTTATAAATAATTAATATTAGCGATGGCTTTAGCGACGCAAGATAGCTGTCACTAATAATCTATCCTAAAAACTGCCTTCATGCCCGATCGCTCGATTTCATTTTCCGCTGCTGCCCCCTTAATCCTCCGCCTTCGATCTACATTCTCCCCCCTTCATGCCGTCGAAGGTCTTGTCCCCACGCGCGAGCCCTCACACCATCGTCTCCTCCTCGAATCTGATGTCCCAACATCGGATTGGTCGTCCCCGAGCCCATGCCCTCCCCCTTCTTCCCTGCCTCCCCCCTGTTCCTCCGCCATAGTTCGAAGTTCGTCAGAGCTACCGTCCCAATGCCTCAGCCTCCCTCCTTCTTCTCGACCTCCCCCTTTCTTCTCCTATTATCGTCCCTCATTGGATCGGGTGTCCCTGCATTGGATCGGCCTCCCTCTCACCGAATCTACCATCCCCCGCCTCCCCCTTCTTCCTGCACCTCCCCCCTTCTTCCCTCGCTACATCATCGAAATGCTGTGCTGCAGTCCCCCACCGCCTCCTCTTCTTCCCTGCGCCGCCTGGTGAGTCATAGCGACGGCGACGGCGATGGAGCCGTTACCACATACCGTTCTCTCTTTAAATTTTTAATATTTAAATTTAGATTAATTAAATTTATTTAAATTTATAATATTTGATGTAATTATGCACGAGAAGCACATTCTCAGTCACTGACAAGATCCCAATGAGCATCGTTATCATATGAAACCTCGCATCCAATGGTGCTCTTGGGAGGTGGAACCACTTCGAAAAGCTCTTCGGAGAGAGTTGCCCCACTACCTTCGACGATAGGGTGTTCAAGGTCGGGCCACCGTCGGACCGGCTCTGGCCCGCTCATCTACTCCAATGGTGGCAAGAGCAGCTCAATGAGTTCTCCGGTGACCAATATGCTTTTGACGGAAAACATCTATACCTCGGGGGTAATCGGCAAGATCCAAATGTTGGCACTGATGAGCTTGCTTTCGATCCATCACAAATGATATGGGCTGATCCGATTGGATTCAGATCGGGCTCGAACCTCATATTTTAAAAGATTCTAGGGCCTAGGCTCGGCTCGAAGCTTGAAAAAAATTTTTGGACCAGGCTCAGACAGGGGTGTGGCCCGTCCCAATCCGATCCATTTCCAGTCCTATTTGTAATACTGCTCGATACTTTAAAATATCTATGGTGGGATTTGCCTGGATGCCATGCTGGTATGCTAGCATGGCCTAGTCGTCTGGCGCACCTCAAGTCCGTATGTGCGGGATGTGCATCCTGGTCCTCCCAATTTGCAATGCTGCTCGGTACTTTGAAACTCTCTAATTTAAAAATTTTAAAAATATTGCATTACATAGAACTATAGATTCGTCTTTTGATTAATGTGCATATTCTTTGACATCTATACATTTATATATTTTTGTATGGGTGAGAGAATTATATATATTAGTCAATTGATTGTTCAATATGGACAGTTTGAAAAATATAATTAATTCTATAGGTCATTACAGTAATCAAATGGTATGGTGAGGATTTGAGAAAAATTTTGGATAGTATTGTTTTTAGTTTTTATCACACATCTTATGCCATATGGGAGAGAACTAAGAAGAGATGCTGCTAAAATTTCTTTCGACCCCTATTGTATATCGTTTGATTACTTATTTAATCTATAGAATTAATACAATTTCTAAACGTGATAGGACCTTCTATACCTATTAGTTGATAGTAAGATATAATTATTATATAAGCCATTCGAAATGATAAAATAATCATTTAGCAATTATCTTGTATTCGTATATGTAGAATCCTCAGGTAGTGTGTCATGGACTGTAGTTGAATAGATTATCGAGTAGTTGACAGAATGATTTCTACTGAATTTAAAGAGGGTGTAGAGTACTTCTGTGATTATGCTTTTTGGGAATGCGGCACTCTTACATCAAGAACGGGCTTATTACCCTTATAAGAGATGTCACAATAAAGAAATGCTTGATAGAGATATAATGATTATCCATTTCATATTTGCCTTGCATCATTTCAATTATTATATTGCTTATCATATATGTATAATTAATCCATAAATTTATTTATTTTTATTTTTAAAGATTACAGGATGACTACTCCTAGAGGATGCAGCCATGCTAGCTAAGGAGAAAGCTCTAGAGGATAGAGCTCCAGAGGAAAGAGCTCTGATGCGGTCAACTCATATGGTTCTGTAGTACCCATACTACGGATAAAATCTAACATTATAGAAATTCTCCATTAGGTTATTTTATTTTTCATTATCTAATATAATATTCTTTATGATCTTTTACTGCTCTCAGGTTTGGATGATGTGGGGTCACCATTGATCCCATAGTCACATAGAGCAGCGGTCAGCTCTGAGCCTTAGCGTCGTGGTAGAGGACACATCCGGCTCGCAGCACTTTCAACTTGATCAGAGGATGGAGAGCTAGTGCACATTCAGAGCCGTACATAAGTACTAAATCTTCAAAGAATATGTTTAAAAAATTTTAACTATTTTAGTATAATATTTATCATTCAAAATCAATTTTGTAGGATATTTAGGGAGCTTGGGGTGTCGCATGTGGTTATCGAGATTGTCCGACGATTGATGTCGGAGCCAGTGAATGAGTTGCTAGTTGGTCGTCTGGGGCTTATGGCGCTGTGTAGAAGATGTTCCTGATAAGTCAAAGATGTTTAATTTTTAAATTTACGATATGTTTATATTCTATTTATTAACACATGTCATCCTTTATTTGCAGTTATACTACCGATTTGAGATTCTTCAAGATGAGGCCGACCGTCGGACCTTCAAGGAGGTTGCCACATATCGGCTCCAGAATGAGTTGTACAGTTTCAAGTAGTCCATCATTGAGTTCTTCAATTTTGAATCACCAACGAACTGAAAGACTTTCATGGATCACTGAATGCGGAGGGACGTATAGGAGGCCCTCTGTGACCAATGGAGCAATGAGTACTCTAATAGACAACAGAGGGTCCGATAGAATCGGACCGTTCAACAGGATACGATTAGGCACACCGATGGCTCCGTTAGCACACATGTCATAGCAGACAGATTGGTAAAAATTCTATACTAATATTAATCTCATATTTAGTTGATCATATATTTATTTTTATTAATTTAATTTTATTATTTATTATAGACATGGCAGCTTGGTCATATACCATACCAGTGACAGTTGTGGGAGGCTACACACCAGTCTAGGAGGATCGATGATTACTTAGATTCTAGATTTAGACGGATCACGGTAACTTAAAAGATTATTTATTAAATTTTATATATATTGATATATATAATAGCGCTAATAAATTTTTAAACTATATAGGCAGATTACGTGGAGGACGTCATAGTGTGGCACGATAAGGACCCATCTTCTCAGCCTCTCTTTGACCTTAAAGTATATATGGGCACTGGGTTATACTTGGCATGGCCCGACCCAGCCCAGGCCCATCGGGCCAAGGTCCAAATGGGCCATGCTAAGCACAGTCCATTTAGTTTATGTCGAACCCTACCTGGCACGGCCTTAGGCCCAAGGTCTAGTGGGCCATGCTTGGCCCGTCAGGCCCGCGAGCCAGATGGACGGCACGTGGGCTTGATGGGAGGCCGATTTTTTTTTTTTTTTAAAAAGTAGTCTAAACGGGCCATGCCAGACACGACCCATTTAAGACCGTTATGAATCATACCTCGCACGGCTCGTTTAAGATTGTTATGAGCCAGGCACGATCTATTTAAGGCCATTATGGGCCAGGCATAGCCGTAACGGCTAATTCAATTTTTTTTTTATTTTTTGGATTGGATAACAGCTAGTTTTTGATTTTTTACTATTTTAACCCCCTAACAACCATAAAATAGCTAGTTTTAGGGATAATTTGAAAAAATAAAAATATTAAGATTTTATAGTTCTACATTATTTATTTTTCTTGATCTAGGAGTCCTTAATTTTTTCTCTTTCTCTCTCTCTCTCTCTCTCTTTATATATATATATATAGAGTAAGGTATGATTGGTAAATAAACTATATGAATTTAGAGCAAGCATTACTTTTGTATTAAAAAAAAGGAAAAACCTCTCCAAATTGAGGTCAGCCTCTACTTTTAGGTGCCGATGATGGCTCCAATGGCTAATAACGAGCATATCTATCAACATGCCATTTATAAACTTTCTAATGAGTTTGATGAATTCTTTCATTGCTTAAATTATATGTTAAGGAAAGAAAATTATATCTTATTAGATCTGTCTAATATCTTGAAAGAGGCCGAGTATAGTTACAGATGAATTGAGTTGAGTTCAATATATGATTAACTTATCGGGGCTAATTCTCTCGAGATTATCAAAATTTTTTATAACCAAACAGCTGAATTTAAAAGGTTTATGGGTTGGTAAGAAATCATCGGGGTTAATACTAACTAAAGTTGTTAAAAGTCATTGATTGTGCATAGCTATTGGTTCATTGAGGCTCAATAAACTATACAAACAAATCTCTTGTAGGGATGGGCAAGGAGAGACATCTTCATAATTGAATTTATCTTTGTAACTTTTTAGATTTATCTTTTAGTTATTGAGGTGAGTCACCTCAATTTCTTTTCTCTTCCTCATTGTATTCAGAGGTCAAGCCTAGCCTCCCTCCTTCTTTTGTACCATTTTGATTATTATTAATAAATCGATAAGGGTCCATGCCAAACCTCCCACCATTACAAGGTGGATTTTTATTTCTATAAAAAAAAATTCCATATCTATTTTTAATTTTACTCCTTAACTCTTTTATAATTCATAAAAAAATTATATTTTTTAAATTCAAAAAAAAAAAGACTGGACCCGCATGCGGGCCATGTCGGGCCACGGGCCGGACTGGGCTGTGCCGTGCCTGGCCCGCTGGTCATGACAAATCAGGCCCTTATGGGCCATGCCAGGCCTGGGCTATGGGCCGCAAACCCTCAGCCTAGCCCGATCCCTTCAAATGGGTCGTGTCTGGTACAGTCCATTACTGCAGCTAACGGATCATGTTTGGCACGGCCTGTTTTGTATCGGATTGGGCCGTGTAATGGGTGGTCCAATCTATTGCTCATGTCTACCTCGAAGGATGGCTCAGGGCCACTGGAGGGTTTAATAGGAGCCGGGTCATAGAGTTCAGGTATAGCTTCGATCCTCCAGCAGCTCGCTAGTCTTCAACATTCTCCTTTCAGGCCTTAACGACTCAGACGTAGGATGATACATATATTGAGGAGGTCGTGTAGAGACTTTTTTACCAGCGATCTCAAAGCTTCTGAGACGTTGTTCGTGAAATGATTGTTGAGATTTTTCAGGATCCACATTTTCGCAATCAGCTAAGCTCGTTGTCACATCATCATATTAGGTAAGTCAACTAGTATTAATAATTTTTTTATTTATTTTAAATTTTTATATTTAAAAACTTTACATAGTTAGGCTTGAATCAGAGAAAGAGAATCTAAGGGTCAAAAATCAATCTACTTATCCGATGGATGGGATGGAGGTATACATATGTACGTTCATGATTAGGATTAGAAAAATCAAGACACTGTTCGTCGACAACGAAAAACATCCAGAATTAATTTTCTTGTAATTGCAGATTACAGATCATTGCAAACTTTTGACCATTGATTTTTTTTTAGCTTGAATAATAATGATCGGAGGTATGTCAATTTTCACATTAAAGATTAAAATTTTCTACGTCAACCACATAACAAGTTATTTTTTTCGCATAATCTGTACATGCGCATGCCCTAATTTGACCACGTCCCAAGTACCTCGCATGCAAAGCACCTGTGAGATATTTAAACGTATAAAATGGCACTAAAGGAATCAATGTATATATATATAAGGATGCACAAGAGGGTAACGTTTACAACATCAAACTGTGTCGTACTAAATTTTTCCAATGAAGCATGGCACTGGATTTAATAGTTAATGCTATCGTGAACGACTAAAGGATCCAAACGAGTACTCCACCGCTTTTCTTTTGACGGAAATGAGGAGGAGCTGGTGCAATTTGCTTATTATAACCGTTCTTAAAGATCAATATTGGAAGTTTTACCCCCCCCCCCCCACCCCACCCGAATAAAAAAAAAAAAATCAATATCCGAAGAATTGCAAGAGAACAATCGATGCTTCGTCAGCATCTAAAAAATCCAAAATTCTGCCACTACAGACATTCTCTTCTGGTGGTGAAACCTCTTTTGCTGCTGGTGAAAGGATGTGAAAGATGGTCAAGGTTGGTCACTTCTTGTTTGGAGACCACCCAGTGGTCCAAAATCCTGGTCAAGGTTTCCTATGATATGTTATCTTTTAGTAAAAGTATAGTTCCTTTGGATTTCTTTCTTTTTAGGAAATTTCCTAGTAGTCATGCATGGACCCCCATGCACAGCATGCATGCTAGAGAAATTACAATCATCCATACTTCCATGCATACGCATCAAATTTGCCAAATATACGGTAGTTGGTATAGCTGAGAGCAAGTGCATTCATTAATATTAAAGCCTTTATTTTTACACAACTGGCAACGTACATGCATGTGTGCATGCACATGCATGCTCGTACTTTTCATGGTTAATTAGTAGGTGGAGCTCAGAATCACACATAAACAACCAAACTGCGAAACTGGGAGAAAAACGAGGGAAGGCGAATAAAAGCTGCCTGTCTCTAATTGTTTTTCTTTTTTTTTTTTGGTGAGAATTTAATTGTTTTTCTTTGTGTGAAGGATCACGTGTCTGGCTCTTCCTCTTTTCTTGTTTACATTCTCTTTGCCTGTTGAGTCCCACTGCTTCTAATGTCACGTTACCTTGGTGCTGTTCTGTATTTAATTAGCCTCCACCCACCAGTTAACAACTCACTAGAATGCAGCTACACTCTTCCCCAAGAAGGATGATCTAATTAATTAGTCTTAATTTCTTATTATGTACAAGCGTACGTAGGCTGCTTAATTTATTTTTAATCACTCATGCTATTTTCGAGAACGCCAAAACTTAGCACTAAACTAATTCCGGGTGAAACAATGTCAAGGACGAAACAAGTTTCTGAGTACCTGTCACATCATTCATGCCTTCCTATTTTTGCGGTTTCCTTGTGAACAAACGCATATATAGAGGAATGGAGTCTGGTACGTATCACATGCATGTTGGCAGCTAATAACGAGTGCTGTGAGAAACAAGGGAGAGCCAGCCAAAGCTCATGAAAACAACGACGTAGGCCTTGGTCTCTAACAGGTAGGTTTATCACTCTCATCCGGTTTGATTTGTTTCTGACTGGGAGTTATCAATACTGCTTTGATCCTTAATTAAAGTGGAAAGATTGCTAGTTGAAACCGCTTACGGTTAGGGTGGACAAATGACAAATGAGTCTAAAAGTTCGAGTTCGGGTCAAGTCTTTGGCATGAAAGAATATTGATCCACTTTCTTTCTTGACATCAACCGTCGGATCATAAAACAACCATCTCAAGATTTGTGTAGGGCAACGGCTGAAAGAAGTTAGAGTGTTTTGAATTCTGTGTAAGATGTGATCCAACAGTTTGTTACAGGAAATTCACAAAAAATAAATCTAAAATTTTCTTAAAATTTTCCTCCAAGTATTTTATCCTAATCTTTTATTTTTACCGTTTAAATATTTATAATGTCATTAATTTCTTCATTACTATTCTTTTAATTTATGACCGTTGAACTTCTAATTATCAAACGGTGTATTTAATCTCACTTTTATTTTCTAACTATTGAACTCTTTATTAAAGATTTTAATAGATCAATAAAAATCGAAACGATCATAAACGATCATATTGATTGGCTGTAAAGAGTCCTTCTTGGAATCTAAGCAAGCTATCCACGAGCCTTCTCTTTTTCTTCTTTCTAAGCTTTTTTTATATTTCTTCTTCTTTTTTTTTTCTGAGTGCTAAAAGGGTCTCTATCAATTTATCGTGCTCGCAAGCGGAGGATACTGATTGTATATTACAGTAGTATTTTTGAATATTTTCTACATGAAGAATGGAAACACGTCTTCTGATAGTATCCAATACAATTTCGATTTGCTTATTTTTTATTTTTTTATTAACCTGTAAGCTTTTTATAATTTTTTTTATAACAAAATTTTGTTAGATTTATTTAATTTTTTAAATTATATCAGAAATTTTTTGAAGCTCCGTTCCAATGATCTTAAACGTATCTTTGGATTGTGATTAAGAAGATAACAGGATACTAGAACCTTCCAAATTATTTGTGAAAATGTGTTTGGAACATCTTACAGCCACGTATACAATGATTGTGTTTGTTTTATCTTTGGTTGCTGTTATAACTCAAGAATGTTTACAATCTTTGAAGCAATCTAATACCTAATGATCATTTCCTCAAAAATTCTAATACCTAATGTTCCTTGATATTAATGTTGGTGCTGTGATTTCGATTCTGGAGCATATCTTTTCCTGAGAGCGAATCATGACCTTTGGTGCATATATTAAATTGGTTTAAGATCGAGTCTTTTCTGATGTCTCATCCATTTATACAGATTTTGTGGTTGCTATTACTCTTTCATGGTCGGCAGCTGCTGATGTTATATTTAAAATTCAACAGCACCTGGCAGACAGTAATTTTGTTGTACATAGGTTTTCATTTTTAATTACTCTTTGTTGCGGCCAATCCCCTCATCGCCTGATCGTCGGAAAATGAGCACCTACAAAAAAAAAAGTCCATACTAACCGAAGACGGCTCCGACGGGGACCCTCCGACGGTCAAATCAGAGAGGTGACTGGACAACAGTGAAATAAAGACAGAGAGCTCAATCGAGAGAGAGAGAGAAGAGGAGCAAGCCTGTGGTTTCCCCATCCCCTTGCACTGTTGCCTTCCCCGATATTTATAGTGGAGCGTGGTATGGCGCCGTCATTAATGACGCGGACAATTGAGGAATTGTCAACTCACTGTAGACTGTCAGAGTTGCCGTGAAAGTGTCATATCGCCGTAGGGCCGTCAAATCACTAGGGTTGACAATGCCTTAGGCGGGATAATGCCCTTAGGTGGCAGTGCCGCATGTTGCTGTCAGAACTGACAAGCTCTGGCGGCTGTACGGCGATCGGAGGAGTCGACCGACCCTAGGTCGGTGGCCATCTGTGTGGCGTCGGGTGGAGATTCGGGCCCCTTTGACGGTCAGCGAGTCATGTTGCGAGAGTCGGCCATCAGACTCCCTGGTTCAGTCGGCCCGGAGAGTGGAAACCCGACCGACATATCCACGGACGGAAAGGGGCCGTTAATCGATCGGTCGGTCGGTCGGTCCCTCCGACAGTCGGTCGGTCGGACGGTCCCCCCACCAATCGATCGGTCGGTCGGTCCCTCCGGCAGTCGGTCGGTCGGACGGTCCCCCCACCAGTCGGTAGGTCGGTCGGTCGGTCGTAAGTTG
The DNA here is from genome assembly GCF_000442705.2 of Elaeis guineensis. Lineage (NCBI taxonomy): Eukaryota > Viridiplantae > Streptophyta > Magnoliopsida > Arecales > Arecaceae > Elaeis > Elaeis guineensis. The sequence continues at coordinate 2,090,649 of NC_025999.2, forward strand.
GCCCGAGCGGGGTCGGTCGGTATTCCCCAACAGTTGCCCCCCTCCACTCCTGAGTCGGACGGTGAGCTGGCCGATGCCATTGCTTGGACAGCGACGCTGGGCGACAAGGAGTGGAATCATCGTGTGCCCAATTCCGACCGTACCGCGGGTTGATGCGATGTCAGGCGTCCTATGAATGCCTTGCGACCCGCTGGCGTCAGGCGTCCAGTCGGTGTCAGACGTCCAGTCGGTGTCAGGTGTCACATCGACGTCAGGAGGTCGGGTGCCGGACGATTCGGTGTCAAACGATCGGATGTCCGGCGCCTTCTAGGGAACGCAAACCGTCGCCCAGCGCCGATTCTGGGAGCGCGGGGCACTGTCAGGCGTCCCATCGGGAACGCGAATCGCCGCGGGCGCTTTAATTCGAAACCGTGGCCCCTTTCGTCACATGTCGGAGGTGGTTGGGCCGGCGCCCCTCGCATTAAATGAAGGCGGTGCGACCGTCCCGGGATGGGCGCGCCGAATCATCGGGCCAAAGGGAGGACCCGGAGGCTGCCACGTGTCGCACATCCGTGAGACCTTGGTCGGCGCGGGGGCATCTCGGCCGTCGGACGGCCATATATATATAGGACCATCCGCACTCAAAGCCCCATTCTTGACTTTTTTGCTGCAGAGACTCTGTCCGGGCGATTTCTCCGTCGTCGCCGGCAGTCGTCTCCCCTCCCGCTCCCCAAAGGGTCCATTTCCGGTTCGTGATCTTCTCTTCTTCCTTCTTCTTCTTCTTTCTTCTTCCTCTTCTTCTTCTTCTTCCTCTTCTTCTTTTTCTTCTTTGCTTTTCCTTCGGTTCTGGTGCGATGGCCGGAAATCTGTCTCGGGGGGCTCGGTCGGGAAATCCGACCGATGACTCTCGGTCGACTCCGGAAGTTGAGGTTTCCTCGCTTTCGGGGCCGAACGTTGATCGGCTTTGGGAGCAGTATCGCATCCCGGAGCAGTTTCAACTTTCCGCCCCAGGGGTCGGCGGTCGGGTTAACAACCCTCCGCCGGGCCAGTTGGCGCTGTACGTCGAAGATCTTCGCGCGGGTCTTCGGCTTCCGATTCCGGAGTTCGTCCGGAATCTGCTGGATTATTACGGACTCTGTCCGGCGCAACTGGCGCCGAACTCTGTCCGACTAATAATCAGCTTCGCGCTGTTGTGTCAGCTTCTGCCGACCAACCCTCGCATCTCTCTCTTCCGGGCATTTTTTGTGCTCCGACCCCACCCTAAGGTCCGAGGGTGGTGGCTCTTTAACCCCCGGAAGGGTCTTTCCTTCATCATTGGTCTTCCATCGTCCATCCACGGGTGGAAGAACCAGTTTTTCTTCGTCTCATCTTCTTCTCCTTGGGGCTTCCCTTCCCACTGGGGCGTGCCCCGAACCGAAGCAAACGACAACAGCCGGGTGGAGGCGGACGACCGGGAGGACTTCCACCGACTCAAAGACATGTCGGTTCCGAAGCAGAGGGAGCTTGTTACCGAACAAGCTCTCTATGACGCCGGCCTGAGCTTGGTCCCCCGACTAGGTATCGCTTGATCCTCCGGTCCTCTTTTCATTCGGCCCTTATTCTGGTTCTCAGATTAATATTTCTATCGGTACCGCAGGGACACCTCCGAGGATGCGGCCGACCGACGCCGAGATTCGGCAGTACGCAGTGAGGAAGAGGCCGGCATCGGGGGCAGGACCTTCGCGTCCACCGAAGAAGCCCACTCCAGCGGCGCCGACCGTCGAAGCATCGGCGATCGACCAATCAGAGCCGGTGATAGCGCTCGCAGCTCCGGCAGTGCATCTGGAGGAGAGGCCGGTGGAAGAAGTGGCCGAAGGGACATCGGTGGCCTCGCCGGCGGAGGTGGCGCCGGATGACGTTCGGGAAATCGAACACCCTCCGACGGCGTCTGCGGCCGCAACGGGGGGTGCCGGTTCAAACTCGAGCATCCCCTCCCTGTCGGTTCCGTCGGTCGGGGCGGCCGATCGGGGGAAGGCCCCGATGGACCCCGCGGACGATGCGAGGTCGGGGAGTCGCACCGTGCCGCCCAGCGCACAGTTCCCCGAAGGGGCGTCGGCGTTGGCCGACCACAACCTGGCCAGGAGGCTGTGCCAGGGAATCCTCCTCCCAGCCGACGTGGAGGCGCTAAGGTCTCGGCAAGTGACCGAGATGTTATCTTTATTATACCCGACCATGGTCGAGGTAAGTTCCGTTTCGCCTCCTTTTTCCTTAGTATTTTCGTTACTTTGTTTTCCTGACGAAACGCTTGCGTCGGCAGCTGATCTACACCATGTCAGAACTCGAAGCCGGATACCAGAGGTTCGGGAACGTCCGAGCAGCTTGGAAAGAAAGGTCGGCGGCAGCCGAAGCCGACCGGGCAATGCTGGTCGACCACCTGAAGCAGTCGGCCGATCGGGAGGCCCAGTTGGTGGACGAAGTCTCCCACCTTGGGTCCGAGCTAAGGTCGGCCAGAAAAGAAGCCAAATGCAAGGGTCGAACCGTGCACCGTCTGCGGCGCGAGCGCGACGGTGTTGCCATCGAACTCGAGGGTGAGCGCGAGCAGCTTCGAGTCAGCCTGAAAAAACTTGCCAAGGCTGAGGAGGATCTGTCAATCGCCCAGGCCGACGCCGACATATCGAAGGCAGAGGCAGAGTCGGCAAGGGACTCGCTCGGTCGGGCAGAAGCGGAAGTGAGGTCGGCGAAGGAGTCGGCCAGTCGGGCGGTGGACGACTTTCGCGCCACCGACCAGTACCGGGAGGAAATGCTGGAGTCTGGCTTCGCGTCGTACCGGGTGGGGTACGAGGACGGTCGGGATGCGGTCCAAGCCCTGTACCCAAAGCTGGACCTCAGCAGTATCGTCCCGCCGGGGGCCGAGGAGCAAGTCACTGAAGAGATGGCCGACCCACCATCGGGAGGCATCGCCGTGGCGGGGGAGGCCGTCCAGGAACAAGTGGCCGAAGGAGAGACGGCTGCGACTCGTGTCCCGGCGCCGACTGCCAGCTCCCCGCCGACCGACGATCCTGCTTCGGCCGTCGACCCAGCGCCGGTCATGGTGGATACGTCGGTCATCCCCGATCTTCCGTCGGTCGAGGAGATCGACTCGGAAGGATGACCGCGGCCTCGTCGGCTTTTATCTTTTTTCGTTTTTCTTCTTAGAACAATTGTAACTGGGCTTCGGCCCGATTTTGTAAGCTCCTTTTGACCTTGAATGAAATCAGTCCTTAAAGTTTTTTCTCTGCTTGTTTTTCTTTCTCTTATGTGTTGTACAATGCCTTCGTAAGTCGCTAACTCATATAGGTCGGTTAGGATGTTTGGCAACTCGTGCCGCCACGAAGGTAGGACAAGTCCCGACTTTGGACCGGCCTTCGGTGGTCGAGGTCGTAAGTCGGGCGTCCTTCCTCCGGCCATGAGTCGGGTGCGTCCGTTGAGTTGGAAGCCGACCAACCATGGGATAAAAGTGCGGTAGTCGAGTCTCTTCCGACGCGTTCAGTCGAATGTCGTCCGGCGCATTTAGTCGGGGGAGCACCGATAAGTCGGACCCCGATACCCTTGTGTCGGTTATCCGTACTGCTCCTCACGATATACGATGGTAAGCCGAATATCTTCCGACCGGCCGTAGTCCGGTCGGTGAATCATGAATGCGACTGAGGTCGCATTGTGCGATAGACGGTGGCAAGCCGAATATCCTTCGACCGGTCGTAGCTCGGTCGGGAGTCGCGACGGTGGTCGCGCAGGCATTCCGCCTTTCTTTGGTCAGGGCTCGATCGGCATGTTAGCCGATGGTCTGGCCCGAAAGTTCGACCGTAGGAGTAGTGTCAACTCCCGTCAATATAGATGTATCGGTCCTCGTAAGAGTCTGATGTATCGTCGAAGGTCGAAGGAGTGTGACCCCCGTCCATGTAGATATATCGGTCCTCGTAAGAGTCTGATGTATCGTCGAAGGTCGAAGGAGTGTGACCCCCGTCCATGTAGATATATCGGTCCTCGTAAGAGTCCGATGTATCGTCGAAGGTCGAAAGAGTGTGACCCCCATCCATGTAGATATATCGATCCTCGTAAGAGTCCGATGGGTCACCGACAATGGGGTCATCGATTTCAGACGGATACCAAGTCCAAGTCGGCATGTCGGGGCTCGACCTTGGTGAGCGTCGATCATCAGTCGAAGAGTTAAACTCCGAGATTTCAAACTGGATTTGTATTCCGACTGGACAAGTACAAAGTTCATTGGTAATACAACTTCAGGTTGTCGGCGTTCCACGTTCGAAGAATGGGTTTCCCTTCCAGAGTCTCCAGTCGGTAGGCCCTCGAGCCATAGGTGTCTGCCACCGTGTAGGGCCCTTCCCAGTTCGGAGCCAGCTTCCCTTGGTCCAGGGGCTTCGAGACCTCTGCCTTTCTCAGGACCAAGTCACCAGGCCTGAAGAGCTTTGGTCTGACTCTGGCGTTGTAATACCGGGCCACCTTCTGTCGGTATGAAGCCATGCGAAGTTGAGCCTCGTTTCGCAGTTCAGGAAGGAGGTCTAGGTCGGCCCTCCGACAATCAGAGTTGTCCGGCTCTTGATACCGCTCGACCCTTGTAGACGGCAGCCCAATCTCGAGTGGGATCATCGCTTCTGTCCCATAGGCCAAGCTGAAAGGCGACTCCCCGGTCGGAACGCGGGGGGTCGTTCGGTAAGCCCACAGAACGGAGCCTAGCTCGTCGACCCAGAGGCCTTTGGCTTCATTTAGTCGGGTTTTGAGCCCGTGCAGTATGGTCCGGTTGGTTACCTCGACTTCGCCGTTGGACTGAGGGTGTCCGACCGAAGTCAGTCGGTGCGTGACGTGAAACCTTGCGCAGAAGTCTCTGAAGTCTTGGTTGTCGAATTGTCGCCCATTGTCGGTGATAATGGTATGCGGCAATCTGAATCTGAAGATGATGGATTTTTGGACAAAGTCCTCCATCTTTCGCTCGATAATCTGCGCCAGGGGTTCGACCTCCACCCATTTGGTGAAGTAGTCGATGGCGACAACTATGAACTTTCTTTGATCCGATGCTGGAGGAAAAGGATCAAGAATGTCGACCCCCCACTGAGCGAAGGGCCATGGAGCGACAATAGGAGCGATTTGGCTGGCCGGTCGGTGCTGTACGTTAACGTACTTCTGGCAAGGTTCGCACCTCCGGACCAACTCGGCCGCGTCCTTCCTCATGGTAGGCCAGTAGTAACCCTGTCGCAGGACTTTGTAGGCTAGAGACTTGCCCCCCAAGTGATTCCCGCAGATCCCTTCGTGCACTTCTCGGAGAGCATAGTCTGCATCGGTCGGTCCCAAGCATCTAAGCAAGGGGAGGGAGAATGACCTTTTGTAGAGTCGGCCGTCCACGATCACATATTGGGAGGCCGACCATCGGAGCCGCTTGGCCTCCGTGGGATCTTCAGGATAGATTCCGTCAGTTAGGAACCGGACAATCGGATCCATCCAGCTTGGTTCAGCTGCCAACTGCTGTATTTCTTCGACCCGATCGATGCTCGGCTGCTCGAGGTTCTCCACGAACGTCCGACCCAAAGAGTCGAAGGCCGAAGTCGCCAGTCTGGAGAGTGCGTCGGCACGGGCGTTCTCTGACCTAGGGATGTGGGAAATTTTGAAATACCTGAGGCGCGCTACGAGGTCCTTCACTTTCTGAAGATATTTAACCATGGTCAGATCTCGTGCCTCGAATTCGCCTTTGACCTGCCCCACGATCAGCTGAGAATCGGAGAATGCCCGGAGGCTGTCGACGCCCAGCTCCCTTGCCATCCTCAAGCCGGCGAGGAGCGCTTCGTACTCGGTTTGGTTATTGGAGGCCTTGAAGTCGAATTGGAGGGCGTACTCGGTGACTACCCCATCCAAATTTGTGAGCAGGAGCCCTGCCCCGCTCCCCTGAGCGTTTGAAGCTCCGTCGATGTGCAGTACCCAGGTGGAGACCGGGTCTGGCTCGGAGACCGCATCTCATCCCGGGTCCGCAGCTCCCGACCCTTGGTCGGTGCTCGGGCACTCGACGATGAAGTCGGCCAGGACCTGAGCCTTCAAGGTAGGCCGCGGTCGGTACTGAATGTCAAACTCGCTGAGCTTCATCACCCACTTTGCCAGTCGTCCCGACGTGTCCGGTCGGTGCAATATCACCCTCAGGGGCTGGTTGGTGAGAACCACTATGGCATGAGCCTGGAAGTATGGACGGAGTCGTTGTGCGGAGACGGTTAGGGTGAAAATCATCTTTTCCATCTCCGAATATCGGGCTTCGACGCCGTGGAGCACTTTGCTGGTATAGTAGATAGGCTGATGGGTTCGGCTCTCATTTTCTCAGATGAGCACTGAACTGACCGCCTCCGAGGATGTGGCCAAATAGAGATACAAGGTCTCCCCGACCTGCGGCTTTACGAGCAGCGGCGGGGAAGCCAAGTACTTCTTCAGATCTTCAAAGGCCCGTTGGCACTCATCCGACCAAGAAAAACCATTTGCCTGCCGCAAAGTTTTGAAAAACGGGCGGCATCTTTCAGCTGATCGGGAAATGAACCGGCTAAGAGCGACGATTTTTTCGTTCAGCTGCTGGACTTCCTTCTTGGTGTTCGGATGACGCATGTCGATGATCGCCTTTATTTTTTCGGGGTTGGCCTCGATCCCTCTCTGAGAAACGAGGAATCCGAGGAACTTCCCCGAGGTCACCCCAAAAGCGCACTTGGTTGGATTAAGCTTCATTCGATGTCGTCGTAGAGTGCGGAAGGTCTCCTCGAGATCCCGAACATGATCCGAGATCTGCACACTTTTCACCAGCATGTCGTCCACGTATACCTCCATGTTGTGCCCGATCTGATCTTTAAAGACCTTATTGACAAGTCGCTGGTAGGTGGCACCGGCGTTCTTCAGCCCGAAGGGCATCACCTGATAACAGTAGAGGCCCTTGGGGGTCATGAAGGCAGTGTGCTCCTCGTCTTCAGGCGCCATCCGGATCTGGTTGTATCCGACGAAGGCGTCCATGAAGCTGAGCAGTCAAAATCCGGACGTCGCATCCACCAGCTGGTCGATCTTTGGAAGTGGAAAGCTATCTTTTGGGCAGGCTCGATTCAGGTCGGTATAGTCGATGCAAATCCTCCACTCTCCGTTGGCTTTTTTGACCATGACAACATTGGTGAGCCAATCGGGATACGTGGATTCTCGGATGAAGCCCGCTTCGAGCAGCTTGTCTACTTCTTCGTCGATGGCCCTCTGTCTCTCTGGAGCGAAGGACCTTTTCTTCTGCCTCACCGGCCTCATCATCGGGTCGACGTTGAGTCGGTGGGTTATTGTCTCTGGGGGGATGCCCGACATATCCGCTGCCGACCAAGCAAATATGTCGGCATTGGCCGTCAGCAGCTCCATCAATCGTCGTCGTTCAGGGTCGGGCAGTTGAGACCCGACCCATACCTTCCGGTCAGGATTTTCCGCTATCGGGATCGACACGAGTTGCTCGGCCGGCGAACCCCGTTCTTCCTTCTCCCGTTGGTCCAGTTTGTCGATCGTCAGGGAGCCCCTCAACTCGTCGCTTTGAGCGGAGATCTGGAAGCATCGACGAGCGAGCTGTTGGTCTCCGCGCATCTCCCCGACCCCGTTCCTGATCGGGAACCGAACGAGGAGATGGTAGGTCGAGACAATCGCCTTGAGGGTGTTTAGTCCGGGTCGTCCAAGTATGGCGTTGTAGGCCGAAGGCACTTGGACGATCGCAAAAGTTAAGGGGACCGTGCTTTGTCGTGGTTCGGTGCCGGCCGTCACAGGCAGGGTAATTTCTCCTTCCGTCGTGACAGCGTCCCCGGCAAAGCCGATCAAGGGCGTAGAGACCCTCTTAAGTCGGTCGGTTGATAGTTGCATCCGGGAGAAGGTCGAGTAAAACAAAATATTTGTCGAACTTCCATTATCTACAAAAAAAAATTTTACATCATAGTTTGCTATTGTGGCCGAAACAACAACAGCGTCGTCGTGGGGAGTTTGGATGCCCCGAACGTCTTCCTCTGTAAAAGTGATCATGTCGTCCGGGCACAGCTTTTTCGTCGGCTCCCCGCCCGCAGGTGTCCCCGGGCCCAGCCGCTTGGAGATCATATTGATGACCCCAGCCGTCGGCTGATTAGTCGTCGCTTCTTCGGTCGGCTGGGGTCGTCGGTCGGCAACTAGTTGGGTCGGCGGGTTCTTCCAAAATTTATCGAGATACCCCCGATGGATGAGGGCTTCGATCTCATCCTTAAGCTGGATGCATTGCTCGGTGTTGTGGCCGTGGCCTCGATGGAATCGGCAGTACTTCCGACGGTCGAGGCCTTTTGCCTTCAGAGGTGGAGGCCGTCGCAGGTATTCTTTTCCCTCGATCTCCATTAGAATCTGCGCACGGAGAGCGGAGAGAGGAGTGTAGGAATCATACCTGGGGCGTGTCGGCCTTGGAGTCTGTCGCCGGGGTGACTTTTGGTTTCGTCGCGATGGCGAGACCCGACTATCGGTCGGGGGCCTGCTGGGTTCGGCGGGGTCCCGACCCTTTTTTCATTTTTTCTTCGGGCCCTTGAACTCGGTCGAGCGTCGGTCGGAGGCCCCTTCGTCCGCGCGCATATATTTGTATGCGCGCTCCAGCAGCTCGGCGTATGTACGGGGGAGGGTCTTGTCCAGGGAGTAGGTGAATCGGGACGCCCTCAGCCCCCGTTTCATGGCTGAGATAGCCATGTCCTCGTTGAGATCCCGGACCTCAAGCGTGGCCGTATTGAATCGCGCCACGAAGTGTCGGAGCGTCTCATTCTCTCCCTGTTTGAGGGAGAAAAGGCTGTCCGACGTTCACGGCGGCTTTCGGCTGGTGCTGAAGTGAGCCACGAAAGAGTGCTCGAGCTGCCCGAAGGAGTGGATACTTCCCGATCGAAGATCGGAGTACCAGGCCCTGGCAGCCTTGCGGAGTGTGGCGGAGAAGCCAATGCAAAAGAGAGCGTCGGTTGCCCCCTGAATCGTCATGAGAGCTTTGTAGCTCTCGAGGTGGTCGATTGGGTCGGTGGAGCCGTCGTATGGCTCCACGTGCGGCATCTTGAACCGACTAGAGATCGGTTCGTCGAGAACGAGTCGGGAGAGAGGTTGGGCGGTCTGGAAGTCGACGTCATTCGAAGACTTCTGGCCGTCCACCTGCAACTGCGCAAGCCGACGGTCGATTTTTTCGAACCTGCGTTCGTAGTCGTCCGTCCGTCGGTGCTGGGAGACCCCAGGAGTGGAGTCTCCGGAAGATTCCGAGAGGGAGGCGGACGGCGTTCGCGGTCGCTTCTCCTTCCTCGTCCGCTCTAGCAGGGAAGGAGAGAGCTGCTGGGACTGTCGGGCATCGCGCCGTGGATGTCCCTCCTCCTCTCCGTGGGAGCGCTGTTGCAGGCGCTCGCGCGGAGGCGACGGGGATCGGCGCGGGCGTCGGCGGCTGCTCCTTGAGGGCATCGGACGGGCCGCCGGTTGTTGCTGGAGGCTCTTGACCGCATCTGTCAGCACGGTCATCTGCCGTACGATGGCCGCGATCTGTGCCTCCGTGGTCACCGCGGGGTGTGGAGAGCTGGGCTCCGCCGCTGAGGGTGGCGGACAGGACTCTTCCCGGCGGGAAGAGCGCCTCGCCGACCCGGTGACCCTCGATCGCTGGGCTCTTGTCTTCGTCATCAGTATCTTCTGCTTGGGGAGGCTTGGTGCCGTGTCGTCCCCCTTCCTGGCGCGCCAATCTGTTGCGGCCAATCCCCTCGTCGCCTGATCGCCGGGAAACGAGCGCCTGCAAAAAAGGAAGTCCACACTAACCGGAGGCGGCTCCGGTGGGGACCCTCCGACGGTCAAGTCAGAGAGGTGACTGGGCAACAGTGAAATGAAGACAGAGAGCTCAATCGAGAGAGAGAGAGAGAGAGGAGGAGCAAGCCTATGGTTTCCCCATCCCCTTGCACTGTTGCCTTCCCCGATATTTATAGTGGAGCGTGGTATGGCGCCGTCATTAATGGCGCGGACAATTGAGGAATTGTCAACTCACTGTAGACTGTCAGAGTCGCCGTGAAAGTGTCATATCGCCGTGGGGCTGTCAAATCACTAGGGTTGACAATGTTCTAGGCGGGATAATGCCCTTAGGTGGCAGTGCCGCATGTTGCTGTCAGGACTGACAAGCTCTGGCGGCTGTACGGCGATCGGAGGAGTCGACCGACCGTAGGTCGGTGGCCATCTGTGTGGCGTCGGGTGGAGATTCGGGCCCCTTTGACGGTCAGCGAGTCATGTTGCGAGAGTCGGCCATCAGACTCCCTGGTTCAGTCGGCCCGGAGAGTGGAAACCCGACCGACATATCCACGGACGGAAAGGGGCCGTTAATCGATCGGTCGGTCCCTCCGGCAGTCGGTCGGTCGGACGGTCCTCCCACCAGTCGGTCGGTCGGTCGGTCCCTCCGACAGTCGGTCGGTCGGACGGTCCCCCCACTAGTCGGTCGGTCGGTCGGTCGGTCGTAAGTTGGCCCGAGCGGGATCGGTCGGTATTCCCCAACACTCTTTATCCATGCCTTTTGACCTCTTAAATCAGGTATTTCCTTTAGTAACTATTCTGAGCTACATGACGCTCATAGTTTGTGCATTTCTTAGATTATTAGGGATTAATATTCTTGATTGTTCATCGTTCTGAAATCAACAATTAATATTTCTAAATATGCAATTCTGTGTTGTACAAACAGAAACTCAAGTTGTTTGGTATGCAAAGGTCTTCTAATTTCATTGTTGTAACTTCTAAGACACCTGATAGAAACTAAAAGTCCGATATTCTATGACCTGGGACCTTCATCAAAAACCCTAAATCCCATGACCAAATCATTAGTGGTCACCAACAAAGTGCTCTCACGCCATTCTGTGCCACAAATTTTCTAGCACTTTGTAATGGGTGCTTATTTGTACTGACTTATATCAGTATGTTCTGGTTGTTTGAGACGGAACACAATAATGAAATGCTATGGTGGAGGCCAACATGAGTTCTCATATTATCAACTGCACAGAAATACAGCAACATGCCTAGACCTACTTGAAATGAAAACATCACTCAGGCAGGTTCAATTTTGTTATAGCAAGACATCAATAAATAAAAAAATAAAGAGATAAAAAATAATGCAAACACATAAAATTTATGTGAAAAATTTTTAAATCAAAAAAAAACTACGGATAGAAAAGGATGAAGATTTTTATTTTTTTGAATCGTAAAGATTATAAAGTACAAAAGAAAAAGAAGCCCTAAACAAGCACTCACACCTTCGAGATAATTAACATATCTCCGTCCCACAAGTAGAAAAGGTTCGTATTATCTCCGTAATTAGTATTAATCTAAATACAAGATATCTCTACAAATTTCCTTTCGTTTGCTCTTTCAAACCTCCAAAATCTTATAAATGCTTCTTTTCTTTGGTAGTACCTGTTCAAAATCATACATTGTTGATCCATGCAATTTTAGAGTGAGCGAAAAACAGGTCTCAGACATATCTATTTTCCATCATCAGGTATTAAAAACAGCATGATGCAATAAAAAGAAAAGGCAGAATTCTAGCATATAAATGTTTGAGCTGCATACATTTCAGCAATCTTACATATCTTGCTTGTCAGTGTGTGTTATATGGTAAAACATAAAGGTGTCATACTGTTATGTATTGACCTTTGACGAGTAGAAGCACAATATCTGATATTTTTATCTTTGGATATTAGCAAGCATGAGTTCAAGCAATGATATCAGTACCTCTATTAGTCATCGCTGGTGTACCAATGTGGTATGAACTGGTATGATACCGTATAGATATGGTATGCTGCTATGCCTCTTATCTACAGTAAAAGTGTGTTGAAATATTATGCAATTTGAAGCTGCTACAATTAATCTCACTCAAACCTTGGTCACATGCTAAAAACCTCATGCTTAGATATAATTTAATTATATGAAGTTATATGAAACAGTATGGCTTAAATGATTTGTTGCATAAAAGAGACATGTTAGAGTTTTAATGCATATATTATTTTTCATTGAAATCTCATCTTTTAAGAAATGATGAATAGCATCCCATGATAAAAAAATATTTTTAGTTTATTTCCTTTATTCTAATGATGTGGCTGAGCATTTACAAGACATAGTTATATACCTCAGAAATTATGGAGAGAGATCATTTTTTTATTAGATTGCCTTACAAAAGGTTTAAATAGGACTAAAGTCCTAGAGTCATCGACGGAGATAGAACTTAACTTATAAAGGACCTTCCAACAGTGGAAACCCAACCTCTATAATAGAAGATCCCTTGAAGGAGTTCAATGTGATAATAACAAGCTGATTGGTTGATCAGAAAGCATATGTGATTTGTCTGATATAGGAGTTATAGACTCTATCTCATCCCTACAATGATTAATGCTCCTATATAATGGTTAGGAAGAGTTTATCTCTGAATAAGATCCGAGAGGTATTCTTCGAGATGTGACATTACACACATCTCTGGAGGGGATCATCTATATGAGAATATCTGTACATGGAACAGATATTGTTAGGTTGAAACCCATATAAAAGCCCAACAGCAGCCAGGCCTGACCCAGACCGATGCACGCAGGCCGGCTTAGCAAACATGTGGGCACGACGTACCACGGCTTATCGCGCTCTCGCGATCCATGGAAGGGTGCGTGGATCGAGTGCCCGCTTCTCTGGTATTTTGCGCGGTCCATTTTGGACCGACGGCATTTTTCAAGCCATTTCTCATAATTTACAGGGGGCTTCATTGACGGTTGCATGATCGGACAGTTGTTCTCTTTGCGGTCGAGATCCGATGGTGGCAAGGCAATTTCAGACTCTTTTTGGGCTATTTCAGGTGATTCTTTGGCCATTTGATGCAGATCGGATGGCAGGAAAAAGAGTTTGAATTTGGCTTTCAATTAGAATCCTGTTTTGTCGTGGATTGGGCCAATTTTCTCATGATTTCGAGCTCTATTTAAAGGGCACAGGCAGAGGCTATTTGTAATACACTAAGAGCACCAAGAGCAGTAGTGTAAGCAGAGAGAGAGGTGTGAGACTCCATGAGAGAAAAGATTATGCTTTTCTTTTATATCAGAGAGTCTGTGTGGGCTTCTAAATTCTTTTCCAATTTTGTATTTCTTGTGTCGTGGATTTTTCATAGAAGAATATTGAGGAGATCTTGCTTATGGACATAGGCCATCAATTAGGCCGAACCACGTATATCTGGTGTGTTTTCTTTGCTCTTATTTTATTGCTTGATTATCTTCCTTTTATTTTGCGTTCTATATTTGTTCAAGTTATCTTTCCTCTACAAAGCAATTTGTGTTTTCGCTGTGTTTGTGTGCCGTGTGGGTTGAGGTGTGCTCGATTACCCCTCGATTGGTTCTATTAGTTTGGTATCAAAGCAGGAAGATTCTTTTGTTACTGGTTTAATTTGAAATAATGATAGGCAAGGTGACGATAACAAAATATGAGATATCGAGGTTTGATGGATCAAACTTTGTACTTTGGAAGATGAAGATACAGGGGTATTAATCAAGGATGGTTGTGAAATTATTTTGCAAGGAAAGAAATGCAAATCACAAGAGATGACGGATGGACAATATGAGAAGAAAGATAAGCTGGCAATGGCGAACCTCTATTTGGCATTGGATGATTCAGTATTGTTCAATATCGAGGCCGAGACTACTGCCAAAGGGGTTTGGAAAAAGTTGAAGAACCTCTATGAAGGAAAGTCTTTGATGAATAAAATCTATTTGAGATGGTAATTATACAATCTAAAGATGAAGGATGAGGCATCAATTCAAAAGTACTTGGGTGTATTCAATTTCATTGTGAGCAAACTTGTAGCCCTAGATGTCAGAATTGAAGATGAAGAGAGGGCTAGCATTCTACTTTGTTCCATACCGAAGTCTTGGGATAATTTTATTATGAACTTGAGTCACGTTGAAACCCTCAAAATGAAGTTAGTTGTTGCATCATTACTTACAGAAGAGATGAGGTAGAAATCTAGCCAAGGAAGCTCTTTAAGGGAGGCCATGGTAGAATGGAAAAAGCCTTTCGAGAGGGAACATGATGATTGAGGAAAGACGAGATCTAAATCCAAAGACAAGAAGAAGGTGAAATGCTAAAATTTTGAAAAATTAGGACATTTAAAGAAAGATTGCCGAGCTGGAGGAGTTGATACAAAATCTGAATCGAAAAATTTCTAAGATAATGTAGCAAAAAGTAAAACTGGTTCGGCTACTTCAGATAACGGGGATGCATTAACAGCATTGGAGAGATCCGAGCTTGCACGTCATTCGATTTTGGATTCAGGGATATCTTTTCACATAACTCCTTTTAGAGAGTGATTTCATACATACAAACCATGAGATGGAGAAGTTATCTATTTGGGTAACAACACAACTTGTCCTGTGATTGGAGTAGGAGATGTTCAAATCAAGATGTTTGATGGTATAGTTCGGATGGTTTCTGGTGTATGGCATGTTCCTACACTTCGTAAGAGTTTACTGTCATTTGAAAAGTTTTGTAAGCAAGACTTAAAATTTATCGGAGAGAAAGATCAATTGAAGGTGTCCAAAGGGTATTTGATGGTGATAAAAGAAATATAAATAGATGGTTTTTATAAATTGATAAGCGAGACTCAAGTAGGAGAGGTGGCAGTAGTAAGTGCAAAGATGATGTCTCCGATGATTTGGCATCGACGTTTAGGACATATGAGCGAGCGTGGCTACAATTATTATCAAATAAGGAGCTTTTTTCAAGGTTCAAGTCAGCACTACTGAAATTTTATGAAGATTGCATCTATGGTAAACAAAAAAAAATCTCTTTCTCTTTATCATAGTAGCAGAGTAAGAAATTTTTTGAGCTAATCTACTCAGATACTTAGGGGTCGCCTGATAGATCATTGGACAGATGTTCCTACTTCGTCTCCTTCATTGACGACTATTTTTGGAAGGCTTGGATATATATTCTAAAGCAAAAATCTGACATCTTTGAAACCTTCAAGAAATTCAAAGCACTGGTGGAAAATGAAAAAGATTTGAAAATTAAATACCTATATTCTGATAATGGAGGAGAATACTGCTCTAAAAAATTTGAGAAGTGTTGTGGCAAGCATGAAATTCGACGATAACTTACGGTTCCTGGGACACCACAGCAAAATAGTGTAGCAGAGAGGTTTAATAGAATACTCATGAATAGGGTTCGTAGATGTTGAGTGCTACAAAACTTGACAAGAGATTTTGGATAGAGGCTGTGAGCACGGCTTGTTACTTAATCAATCGAGCACCAACAAAATCATTTAGATTGAAAATTCAGAAGAACTTTGGAGCGGCAAGCTAATAAATTATTTCCATCTTCGTGTCTTTGGATGTGATGCATATATGTGGATCCCAAAAGAAAAGAGGACAAAATTGGATAGAAACTCTCGGAGGTGCATCTTTCTAGGCTATACAAAAGGAGTAAAGGAATATCGATTGTGGGATCCTACTATCCATAAGATCATTATTAGCCGAGATATTATTTTTCATGAAGAATCCTTTCAAGGCACCAAAGAAAAGCAAGATGATGAAGCCATTACTTCTATTGAGTTCTTTGGTGCAAGCAGAGCAAGCACAAGTAAACGATGAGATAGTTGATGATGAACCAAGCATGGAGTCTCCGCAATCACCTGAGGATGCTATCTCACTGAAAGAACTATCAATGGAGTCTGAGCGACCTAGGAAGGTTATTAGATCTGTTGTCAGATATGATGACTATGTCATTTCTTTCATTCCTTCTGCTAACCATATTTGTGCTTATGCTGCTTTGGCGGAGGAGGACGAGTCGACTTCATACAAAAAGATTTATGAGTCTACCAATACTGAAAAGGAGCATTATGCTATGGAGGAGGAGATGGAATTACTTCAAAAGAACAAGACTTGGAAGCTTGTAGTTCTACTAGAGGGGAGAAGTTCGATCGGATGTCGGTGGGTCTATAAAGTGAAAAAAGATATAGATAAAAATATGGAGAGGTTCAAAGCACATTTGGTGGTGAAGGATTATGCTCAGAAGTCAAGAATTGACTTTGATGAGATCTTCTTATTGGTGGTTCATCTTACTACTATTTGGGTTGTTTTAGCGATCGTAACAGTCATCGATTTAGAGCTCGGGCAGATGGATATAAAGACGGTCTTTTTGCATGGTGATTTAGAGCAAGAGATCTATATGGTGCAACTTGAAGGTTTTATCGAAAAAGACAAGGAGGAGTTGGTTTGTCAGCTGAACAAATCATTGTACGATCTCAAACAGGCATCGAAGTGTTGGTAAAAGTGATTTATTTTCTTTATTGTAAGTTTGGGATTTGATCGACTGGAGGCAGATCATTGTGCATATTTTTATGGTTATGATGACAGAAGCTTCTGTATCTTACTGTTGTATGTCGACGATATGATGGTTGTGAGGAATAGCAAGAGTCGGATATCATATCTGAAAATTTAATTGGTTGGAGAGTTCGAGATGAAACATTTAAGAGCCATGAACCAAATACTCATGATAAAGGTGCTACGGAAGAGAAAAGATAGGAAGGTCTGGCTTTCACAAAAAGAATCTGTGGAGAAAGTTCTATGGTGCTTCAATATACAGAATGTGAAGTCGGTGTCTATCCCATTTTCTATTCAATTAAAACTATTAGCCGAGCAATCACCCAGCACTAGAAGCAGAAAAGACTGATATAGTTCGGATACCATATTCATCAGCAGAGGGAGCCTTATGTTTGTCATGGTATGTACAAGACCAAACATTACACAAGTAGTGGAAGTTGTGAGCCGATATATGGCGAATCCAGATAGCGACTATTGGACAGCAGTAAAATGGATCCTCTGATATTTGAAGGGGATGACTGATCATTCACTCTATTATGGTTCAACAGGTTTGGAGTGCATTGGGTATGTTGATTCTGATTTTGCAGGTGATCGGAATAAGAGGAGATCTACCACAGGCTATGTGTTCTCTATGGGCGATGGTGCTATAAGCTAGGAATCTAAGCTCCAGTCAATTGTGGCATTATCAATGACAGAGGCAGAGTATATTGCAATGGCACACGCATATAAAAAAGCTATCTGGCTCAAGAAATTTCTTGGAGACTTCAAGGTGAAGCAGGATGTGATAAGGGTGAATTGTGATAGTCAAAGCACATTGCACTTGATGAAAAATCCGGTGTTCCACTCTCGAACGAAGCACATTGATATTCGCTATCACTTTATGAGAGATATGATGGATGATGGTCTAGTCTCACTATTGAAGATTCATACTCATGCAAACTAAGCGGATGTGTTGACGAAGTCGGTGACTCGAGAGAAGTTCAATTAGAGCAAAGCTTCTCTCGGCCTTGGAGCTACGTGAGGAGTAGGAGTTTGGCAAGACCTCCAAGGATGACATTCTTTGAAGTTTGGCACATGTCTTCAAATGGGAGAATTATTAGCTTGAAGCCCATGTAAAAGTCCAGCAGCAGCCAGGCCCGACCTAGACCCACATGCATGGGCCGGCTCAGCAGATGCGCGGGTGCTGCATACTGTGGCTTACCGCGCTCTCACGATCCATGGAAGGGCGTATGGACCAAGCACCCGCTTCCTTGGCGTTTCACACGGTCCATGGTGGACCGGCGGCGTTTCCCAAGCTGTTTCTCACAGTTTATAAGGGGTTTCATGGACCGTTGCACGATCGGATGGCTGTTCTCTCTTACGATCGAGATTCGACGGTGGCAAGATGATTTCGGACTCTTTTTGGGCTGTTTCAGGTGATTCTTTGACCATTTGATGTAGATCAGATGGCAGGGGAAAGAGTTTGAATTTGACTTTCAATCAGAGTCCTATTTTGTTGCGAATTGGGCCAGTTTTCTCATGATTCCAAGCTCTATTTAAAGGGCACAAGCAGAGGCTATCTATAACACACTGAGATCAGCGAGAGCAGTACTATCAGCAGAGAGAGGTGTGAGACTCCGTGAGAGAAAAAAGTATGCTTTTCTTTTGTATCAGAGAGTCTGTATGAGTTTGTAAATTTTTTTTCAATTTTGTATTTCTTGTGCCGTGGATTTTTAATAAAAGAAGATTGAAGGGGTCTTGTCCA
Organism: Elaeis guineensis; assembly: GCF_000442705.2. Classification (NCBI taxonomy): domain Eukaryota; kingdom Viridiplantae; phylum Streptophyta; class Magnoliopsida; order Arecales; family Arecaceae; genus Elaeis; species Elaeis guineensis. Next base: position 2,108,727 of record NC_025999.2, read on the forward strand.
TGGACGTAGGCCATTAATTAGGCCGAACCATGTATATCTGGTTTGTTTTCTTTGCTTTTATTTTACTGCTTGATTTTCTTCTTTTTATTTTGTATTCTATGTTTGTTTAAATTATCTCTCCTCTACAAAATGATCTATGTTTCCTCTATGCTTGTGTGCCATGTGGGTTAAGATGCGCTCGATTACCTCTCAACCAGTTCTATCAGATATAAGATATGGACTTTCTCTAGTAACTCATGAAAAATCAAGATACAAATGCCGGACCATTAGTGCACAGACTCATGATGGAAAATTCTCTATACTATATATGTGATAGTTGAAATCTGAATCAAAAGAACGTACTTCAAGATCTGATTCACTCTATTTTTTTCAGATGAAAACTATTCACACTAAGTAAGATTAAGTAACCTTTCCCATTACATGGTATGAGTATCCTGAAATTTAAATTTTTTATTTTTTATTTTTTTAAAAAAATAAATTTTATGGGACATTGTTGGAGGGAATCCAAAAAGACAAACTCAAAATTTTTCTAAAATTTCCCTCCAAACATTTTAATCTAATCTTTTAATTTTAATATTTAAATATTTATGATGCCATTAATTTTTTCATTACCATTCTTTTAATTTCTGACCATTGGACTCCTAATTACCAAATGATCATGTGTATTTAATTTTATTTTAAATTATTTTTTGATGATTGGGATCTTTATTAAAGGCTTTAATAAGTCAATAAAAGCTCAAACGATCACAAATAGTCATAAACGATCATATTAATTGATTATAAAAGACCTCCTTGGGACAAAGTAAGCCATCGATGAGCCTTTTCTCCTTCTCCTTTCTAAGGTTTCTCTATATTTCTTCTTCTTTTTCTGGATGTTGAAAGAATCTCACCAACTTCCTCACGATCGTGCTCACAAGTGGAGAATACCAATCATATCTTGGGATATATTTTCGGATATTTTCTGTACGAGAGATAGAAATATATCTTAGGATAGTATCCAACACGTTTCTGATTTGATTATTTTATTTATTATTATTTCATAAGTCTTTTATAATTTTTTATAATAATTCTTTATTAAATTTATTTAATTTTTAAATTATATCAAAAAAAATTTAATTTTTTTAAATATAATTAATATTATGAAATATGACCAACCATTCTTTTATGCAAAAAAATACAACCTAAACACCAAAAGCCCATGGTTTGTAACCGACATCAATCTTTTGCACAGCGATGTGCTTTCCGCGTGATCTCTCTCTCATCCTTGAAAGAAGAAAAGCATGCGCTTAGGATTATATCAGTACTTCCTTACACAAGAATTCTTTTGCTCAAATGGAAAAAAGAATATTTTAGAGTGTTAGATACGGCAGAGCAAATGATGAAATGGGCAATGGTGGATCGCAAGAGAAACCCACGTACAGAGTTGATTTCACTACTGATTCAAAGAAGAGCAGCCCATTGATCGTGACAGTCGATCAAACTTTGATGATTCCTGCCCTTCCCGGTGAAATGAACTGATCCAGTTGTGCAACCAAAATCTTGAATTTTGGACAGCCAGAGAGCTATAAATCATAATCTACTCATTTGCAGTTACCAATCAGACAGTGCTTGGGGAGTGTAAAATGGGTGCAAATTGACCAAGCCCCGGCCTGGTAGATCAAATTTATGCATGTATCAGCTATCGAACCACATTACAGCAAAAATAGTCTCATCCAATGGTCAAAAAAATATTGCTTGAAGCCCAAAACTGCTGCCAAAACGATTTGGTCGCAATTTTTCGGCCGGTACTTATGCGGTCGTTGAAGGCAATGGATTCTTTATATTTTAAGCCAATGGCTAAATAGTTATTGTCTAACAAAACGTTACGCAATGATTTTTACTAAAACATAACGGCCACAGTATCAAAAAATAAGATTTTTGCAGTATTTTTGTTAAAAGTAACAATATTTTTGAAAGAACTAGCAATAGTTGTTCATTAATTTTATGCAACAGTGTATTATATTTTGACATTATGAATATTTAAACAATCATTTTCGGGAGGATTTGATGGCGCTTTTTTCATTCTAGATAACCATTACTTATATTTAAGCAATAGTTTTTTAAATCAATAATTTTTTTTTTTTATTATAGACAACGATTGTATTAAATTTTTTGGTAACAATCTTTTATATTTCGGCAACAGATTTCTAGCATTGTATATCTCATTTTAAGTAATACTTCATAACTATTGCATATTCGATTTTAATATTTACAACATATATCTTTCAAATATAATTATTACATATCTCATTTTAATATTTTACTTAATAATCTGTGTTTATAAATATTATTAAGAAAATGTATCATCAATATTTGACAATGAAAAAGGCATCCAAACCGAAAGAGGATTAAAGCAGATAGCCCACTACAAGTTTATTTAGGAGCCAATTTGGAGGCGCATGTGAATCCCACTTTATAGTGAAGGGTGGAATACCATGAGCCTTTCCTCAACCTCATGAGTGGAATAGAATATATATATATATATGATCATATTCCCCATGGAACCATTAAGCAAAGAACGCCCTCCATTTATGCAACCTCCAATCCACAGCACAGCATTTCCACAACAGAGAGAGATCAGGTTCTCTGTGATTGGCACCGAGATCCTCTCCAACACTCAAAGAGGTATTGGGTGAATTGTCTTGGTTCATTCTTTTCATTTTATTGCTTTGTTATATCCATTTTAAAGTCTTGTTTTCTTCTTTTTTTTTTTATAATTCAGAATGTTGTTTAGTAATATGCTGCTATCTTAACACATTGCTCAGAATCTCAGCAGAAGAACACTTGGGCAAAGTGAACTCACTCGAGTTTTCATCTTTCTCCATTTATACATTCCTGGTTCTAAACAAAATTTACTGCAACACCTCCACTCCTCTCTCAATGTAAGTGACTTACCCGGCCCTTCCCACACCCACATCAAGAACAAGAACAGGGGTCTCCTCATCAACTATACCTGAAATCTTTCACCTCCTCTTTCTCTTGCTACTGTATTTTTGAGATCTTTCTCTCTCTGTCTCTCCCTCCCCCTAGTGAAGGGGGGTTGGTGACAAGGAGACACTGATCTCCCACCTCTTCATCTCCTCCAAAGTTTCACTTTTATTAAGATCTGATATCGATTTTTTCCTCTTTTGAGTTTGATGCTGATTCTTTTTCCTTTTTTTTTTTTTTTTGATGTAAATTGATCAATTGCTAACTTTTTCAATTATTTTCCTTCTCTTGCAAGTTAGCCAAAAGCAAAAGCTCTATTCGTTTCGTTTTTGTCTTTGTTCCATCTATTTAGAAATGGCAGTGGTGTCATGTACAAATGGACATAAAGGAGACCATTGCCATTTGAAAACTAAATATCTTTCAGAATTTAATAAGTGCATTTTTGAACCAGTGCATGCCAATGCCTCTCTTTTCTTACTGTCTTCTAGCTGGGTACTGAATAAAATGATTAATAGTTGGTTTATTGTTTCTTATTTCCCTTCTCTTTTTTGTGTCTAAAGAAAGATTAAAAATGGGAGAAGTGGGAAATGACAAGAGAAACAGCGCAGTGAAATATCAAAAGAGCTACTTTGATGTCTTGGGCCTCTGCTGCTCCTCTGAAGTACCCCTGATTGAGAAGATTTTAAAGCCTTTGGACGGCATCCAGAAGGTCTCTGTGATTGTTCCTTCCAAGACGGTCATAGTAGTCCATGACAGCCTCCTCATTTCTCCTCTTCAGATTGGTAAGCAGCAGTGGCCCCAATAAAGCTGATGCTATTTTCACATCAAAAGAAAAAAAGCTGATGCCATTTACTTTTTTGCACTTCACTACTTTAACCTTTCATACCACCAATAGACACTTGGATTAGTGCGCAAATCAAAAAGAAAGGTGACAATTATTAATCAAATAGAAAGCTGGTCTGGAAGCTAATTTACTCCCTATACGTTTCACCTCCCTAATTGCTACCCAAAAGCGAAGGTTTTTAAAGAACGATAGGTTGGTTTTTTAATCTATCCGTTTAATCACTTAGTTTGGCTGGTTGTGATTACAAGAGATTGTTCCAAGTAAGGCTGTAAAGAGATTGGCATTTGAATCATTAAGTCTGTGGTTTTTGTTCTCACCACAAAGCCAATCCTCAAGTATCTTAGGTGCCATAGACGTACCAACTGCCCAAGCTTTGATTCTGAAAGCTATTGAAGCCTGTAGGACCACCCAACCATCCATGCACTATCAGTCCAATTAAAGCTGGGCAACTGCAACCCTTCCAATGGACCACACTACTCTTAGTTTTACTGCATTTGATAAATCCTAAACTGCCCTTGTTCATAGATCTGCAGTCCAATAAATTCAGTTCATGTTTGAGGTGTTCGATGCATCCAATCATCTCTAGGAAATGATCTCTAAGGGAGGCTTTAAAATGCTATGTTGAAAGGAAGGGTGTCATAAGATGGGTTGATCAAGATAGGTAGTAAGTAAACTTGCCATCACAACAAATGAAAAAGGTGCTAAGTGCTCTTTAGATCTCAATATAAAGTTGGTCGGATCACTAGTCAATATATAATTATATGCACATTTCAGTAACTTTTCACTTGTTCTTTTAGGAATTTGGAGAAATCTAGCTGCTAATTTGGTTTTCCGAGTGAAAGAATATGCTAATGCTGATTGATTGTTATTAACATCCATGCTCTAATAAAAGCAATTGACTGTTTTTCTGGTTTCATCAGTTAAAGCTCTAAACCAGGCGAGGCTCGAAGCCACGATTCGTGCATATGGCACAGATGGTATCATCAAGAAATGGCCAAGTCCTTATATATTGGCCTGTGGTGTGCTGCTGCTGATCTCCTTGTTTAAAAGGTTCTTCCATCCCCTGCGTTGGTTTGCTTTAGCAGCGGTCGCCGTCGGTGCGCCACCAATTATATTCAGAAGCATCGCTGCAATTCGGAGATACACACTAGACATCAACATCCTCATGTTGATTGCAGGTAGATCAATTCCTCAAACCTTTGGAAGTACAATCACTATAAGGGTAAGAAATATTCTGGTCTAATGCTGGCATCTTGAAAGGCATTTTTGTTGCACTGAATCTTTTTCCTCCAAGTGTAGGCTATATGGCTTAATCTTGAGTTCACTTGCAAGCTTAATACTGGGTAGGAACTGGCCCACGTTATAAGATGCTGAATTCTTTGCTAAGAATTGATACAAATATGGGAATTCTCCATGAAAAAAGGATTCTTTGTTGGGACTCTGGTCCATCAGCATAGATGTTCTGCCACTAGTGAGCCTATTTTGCAAGCACCTCCATTGAACTTTTTCTTGGAGCTCCTAGTGGGCTACTTAGCCACCATGGGAATTCATGTAAATGATGTTGCTCTTTTAGTATTTCTATGAGCAGTGATATGGCTGACTGGAATATGGTGGAGATTGTGTGAGCCATGGGCAGGGTCAGCGAGGTGAGGGGGTAATTGGCCTCCATAAAAATTGTAGAACTCATTAAATATGGATTCTTATAAATGAGAAATTGATTTTTTTTTTTTTTTTTTGATGAATCGACTAGATTAAGCCAAATGAGTATAAATACATCCATGAGAATCGAAAACAAAATATTCAAAAAATGGACTCAAAGAACTACTATAGAGTCCAAGTTTCAATATGGTTGGCCACAAAGTAGCCATCCAATCAGCATACTATTAGCTTCCTTGTAAACTCGTGATACCTAAAGCGAAAATAGTTTCATCTGCCCCCCTAACATTTGCATATAATATAGGAATTTAAGAAGTAGCTGTTATTGTTAGTTTCTATATTTGTTTCGTCCCTAAAAATCTGGAAGCATTCTCCCAACCCTATGTATTAGTGTTTGGATTTTTTTTTTTTTTGTAACACAACTAGCTCTGCTTGTGAGTTGCGGATCACATTTCTAGACGAGCTAAGCTATCCTTCAAATTCAAGATGTTCTAACATATTTTAAAATATTAAATATAAATTATCTTTCTTTTAGAAGTCAAAGTGATGCAGCGAGATAAATAGGATCAGGTATTTACTTTCTCAAGTCTCGAAATCCTTTATTATATTCCTTCTTTCTGTTGTCCTAAATCCTCAACAATAACAAAACTTCTAAGTTTTTCCATTGATGTATATTTCAGATTTTTCTATGCATACAATATTGGATTTTGATAAATGTATGCTGCTCCAAACCTTTTTTTCTTACTTGAATACTAAAAATATTATATTTATTAAATTTATAACACATTGGCATCACCTTGATACGGTGATAGGTAGTGTAGTACTCGTATTAGGTATAGGAGCCTAATGTCTGTAGATCTTGCCATGTGCTAGTTTTAGACAATTAGTCTTTCTATATTCTGCAACCAAATCAGGATGCAGATATTCATCAGGTCGTTTTTTGTTCTTTACTTATCTCTAAGATTTTATAATGTGCTGGTATTGTACAGTGGGAAGTTTTCTTTATTCAACCTGGGGAATAGGTGTTTCTTATGGTTAAGTTTAAATTTGCCAAAAATGTGACTCTGATCCAATGATGTGCTCACAATGGGGGATGGGTGTTCCCTGATCTTTTCTTTATTTTTTTTTTTGGGCAGTTGGTGGGGCCGTTGCTCTTAGTGACTACTCAGAGGCAGGTTTCATTGTCTTCCTTTTCACTGTAGCTGAATGGTTGGAAGCAAGGGCCAGTCGCAAGGTAATCTCTCACATATGATAATATATGCCCATAACTACGTGACGCACCGTTGCACCTACCAAACCAAACCCTTCGGCCATGTGAATCACCACTATTTTTGGTGGAGAGATGGATCTGGTATCCGTCAAACCGAATCGGCCGATCTGAGTCGGCTCAGCTTCCTCGCTTCGGTCGAAGACTCGGTTGGTCAATTCAGCTAAAATCATGATCTACTTCTTCCCCACTTTCTCTTAAATATAGTTATCATTTTTTTTTTACTCAAAAAAGATAATTGTTTTTTTATTATATCATCTACTGTGACAACAAGTTTAGTTCTTCATCTTCTCTCCCTCTTTGATAGAAACGGAAAGATTATATCATTCTACTATGAGTACCTCCTACAAACTTAGAAAATAAAATATCACGAAATTAGGAAGGAACTTTAATAACAAAACTAATGGAGAACCATACCAAGTAAAGAAGACTCAACATCACAATATCGGTACATATTGAAATCATAGAACTTGTACATTTCAGATACATTGTGAGGTAGCGGACGGTAATATAATTTCTAAAGTATCAGCTTGAGTCTTGAGTTTATTCAGCTTAGGCAACATATGAGCCAATACTGCCTTTGATGGTGTCACTTCTTCCTCCAATTTATGCCCCATAGGATACCACGTAGGTGCTGCATGGTTAAGAAAAGAATAGCCAGTTTTGGCAGGATGGATACCCAGTGCTAGTATGGGCTTACCCTCCACAAAGTCTTGGGCTTCAATGGAACAACAAGAACACTGAATGGCTAAGCCATTCCTGATTATGCAGAATGAAGCAACCAACTCTGATAAATTCCCATGCTTGATTGAATTGATAAAGACACAGGAAGGACTTTTAGTTCGATTTTGCGTCATGAGATCGTACACTGCAGGCCACCGCCGGGATGTCGTTGCTGATGAACATGGCCCCACAGAAGGCTGTTCTAGCCGAAACAGGCCAAGTCATTGACGCCCGAGATGTAAAGATCGATACGATCCTTGCCGTCAAAGCCGGAGAAGTCATCCCAATCGATGGTGTGGTAGTTGATGGGAGGAGTGAAGTTGATGAGAGAAGCCTGACAGGAGAGTCCTTTCCGTTGCCAAGCAAGCCCAGTCCTTGGTTTGGGCCGGCACAGTCAATATAGATGGTATCAACTTCCTTCTATTCCAATATCCTCCTACGTGCATTAAGTTCTTCCATCCAGAATTTTTGTTTATGCAATAGAATCCCATCATCACTTGCTACAAGCAATGCAGGTTACATCAGTGTGAGGACAACTGCTTTGGCTGAGCACTCTGCGGTGGCCAAAATGGCAAGGCTGGTAGAAGAAGCCCAAAACAGCAGGTCCAAGACCCAGAGAATGATAGATTCTTGTGCCAAGTATTACACACCAGGTCAGTAAAGCTTCAAGCCGATACGCTCCCCACCAAAAAAAAAAAAATTTCTTACTTTCTTGGATTTAATACCCTAGATACGCTATCTGGCATTGAACCCCATACCAATATCAATCTATTACTATATCGGTATGTCCGGCACGGAGAGGCTGATTGGGCATACTGAGTATCAATATGCCTCTTACATACGCGCGTACTAGTATGGATGCCCAACCAATTAAACAATTAAACTTCTTTCAACCAATTAAACAAGTAGATGCACGATCTACATAAGAACATTATGTTTGAAAGGATATGATATGATAATAAAAGAAATCCTTATTGCAACAGCAAGCAAAAATATGAGTATTGACACATTTAATACTTTTTAGATTAAAAACCTTAATATTGAGCATATGCTGTTTGAATTTTATATCACCTGATGCAGATATCTTATATGAACTTTGAACTTTAAAAAAAAAAAAAAAAAAAACTATGCACAGCTGTGGTGATAGCAGCAGCAGGCTTTGCAGTGATTCCTTTGATACAGAGAGCCCATAATCCCAAACACTGGTTCCAGTTAGCACTGGTCCTTCTCGTGAGTGCCTGCCCATGCGCACTAGTGCTATCCACTCCTGTTGCAACCTTCTGTGCACTCTTGAAGGCAGCAAGGACAGGACTTCTCATCAAAGGAGGGGATGTTCTTGAAGCCCTGGCCAGGATTAAAGTAGTGGCTTTTGACAAGACAGGGACCATCACAAGAGGAGAGTTTGCTGTTGTCGAGTTTTGTTCCATCAACAATGAGGTCACCCTGCATGAACTTCTTTACTGGTAAGAGTTTGCTGCAGTATAGTTTTTGGAGTTAAAGTTGATAGATCAAAAAGACCTAATCTAGAAACTATCATAATCTATTTGAACATAACAAGCAAAATATATAGCTAGCTAGCTATTTTGTATATGCAATAAATTATTGTAGAACCATCTTATTCAAAAGGAGAAATGATGATAACTCTTCCAATGTTTTTCAGAGAAGGATAATTATCCACTGTTAATGGACAGAGAAAAATTCCAACTCCATGAGAACTAAGAGAATTGACAAGCAAGGAGGTCTGTTAATTCAAGACCTAAAAAAGACCCAATCTGACAAGTTTGTAAAGTAGAGTGTGTTGAGACACTGCACTTTTATATCATATTAATCTGTGAAACTATGCAAACATCAATTCTTCTTCTTCTTCTTCTTCTTCTTCTTCTTCTTCTTCTTCTTTGCTTTATCATTCTTTAGTCCTTTTTTTTTTTCAAGCACAAATTTTAAGCATTTCACTTCATCTTAGAGACTAGGAATTTTACAGTTGATTAGAAACTGGATTGTGGCAATTTTCCAGGGTTGCAAGCATCGAGAGTAAATCAAGCCACCCAATGGCATCTGCACTTGTTGACTATGCTCGGTCAAATTCCATTGAACCAAAACCAGACTGCGTGAGAGAATTTCACATCTATCCTGGAGAGGGAATTTGTGGAGAAATACATGGAAAAACCATTTATATTGGAAAAAAAAGAATCGCAGCAAGGGCATCATGTGAAACAGGTAGGAATATCTATTCCATCAGCAAGTTTAGAGAAACTGACCTATTTGTTATGCTTACGCCACAGCAATTCAATATATTGAATTCATAATTAAAATCCTCTTCAAATATCCAAGTTTACCGAATTTACATTGAAATCTACTGATACAAACTAGAATGAGATTTTAAAAAGGCAAATTATGTAAAAGGTCGAAGTTGTAACGATGTTATCACCAGATATACAAGGTACTGAGGGATGGGAATGATGGTTTAAGAGATAAGGTAATGGATGAAAGCATGATTGTACAAATAGAGGTTCTGTCTAGGGATTTTGACATAAGGAATGTCTGGCGAATTGCTTCATCAAGGCACCTTGATTGACAGATGTGGCTAACTGAGCATGTTGACTGAAAAATGAAAGAAGGTTCATGACATATTTCATGAAATGTAGATTAAGATAGAAGGAATGAAGATATGAAACACTATTCCAAATAACTATTAATTTCTATCCTGCTCAAATTATAACAGCTGAACATCTCCCATAGCAGTGTAGTAGGACAGAAGCCTAGAACATGTTCCTTGGACCTTGATCCATTTTTGCACATGCTTAAACTACTTAAATGTGTCCACACACTAACCATACCAGTTGTTTCCAAGAATTTCTGTGACATTTGGCCTTGAACTTTAGTTCCACAACTGGAAGACATGAAGGAAGGAGTTACTATGGGGTACGTCTTCTCTGGAAATGTACCAGTTGGAGTATTTACTCTCTCCGACACCTGCCGGACAGGATCTGCAGAAGCTATCAAGGAGTTAAAGTTGCTAGGTATAAAAACTGCAATGCTTACTGGAGACAGCACTGCAGCAGCCATGCATGCCCAGAATCAGGTATGTCAACTGTATGTTTAGGTGGAAAAAATAGACATGTAACTACAGGTTGTATAGTTTACTCGTAGTATCTGCTAACCAGAAGACACAAGAATCTGAAGGAAGGTTCAAGCTATCATCCTCATATAAGTTGCTCATTTTTGGCATACGTCACATATAGATTTCTATGTACTTGCATAATGTTGCAGTCCTCCAGTCCTTGTCATAATATTGTTGCTGTTTGATAGCTAGGGCATGCCATAGAAGAGCTTCATGCGGAACTTCTACCAGAAGACAAAGTGCGTATCATCAATGAGCTCAAGAGCAGTGAAGGATACATAGCAATGGTTGGAGATGGGATGAATGATGCACCTGCATTGGCCATGGCTGATGTGGGGATCTCAATGGGCATATCGGGTTCTGCAGTTGCAATGGAGACCAGCCACATAACCCTCATGTCAAATGATATCAAGAAGATCCCAAAAGCCATCCGACTAGCAAGGAAGACACATTTCAAGATCATTGGGAACATTTTCTTCTCCATAATCACCAAAATCGCCATCCTTGCACTGGCTTTTGCTGGCCATCCACTTCTCTGGGCAGCTGTCCTCGCTGATGTTGGCACATGCCTACTTGTAATCTTGAACAGCATGATGTTGTTACCAACAAGAACCCCAAAGGAGAAGAAATGCTGTGGTTCTTCGCACAAATCGCTTGTGCAAAGGCCTACATGTGTAGACCACTGTGCCAAAGGTGCATGCAGATCCACAAGCACTTGTGGACAATTAAACAGTTCGAGTTGCCTAGATGAACATAGTTGCCATGACAGCAATGAGGCAGAGGAATTAAGGATGCACAGCAATTGCGAGAAAGAAGACTGTCACAAGGAATCACTAAGTCCTTATTGTTGTGAGGAATCAGTTAAACACACAATCAATGCAAGCCAAGAGCACCTGATTTCAATCACTCCAGCATTGGAGCATCAACATGATCACTTGCAGAAAAAGCACTGTAGGAGGCATGCTGCATGCAACCGCAAACCCAATATAAGAGAGGACTGTAGAAGCCATGTCACATGTGGGGATCGGCCATTGGACAACAACTCCTCAAGGGCATCAGCAAACATTTGCAGCAACACAAACAAGAATGACACAGGTAAGTGCTGCAAAAGTGATAGGGAAGAATGCAAGAGGAGAGATGGTTGCTTATCTTCACAAGAGATCGTGAGAGACACTGGTGGGTGTTGTAGGAGCTACATGAAGAAATGCGGAAAGAAAGACAGTTGCTGCAGTGGCAGCATGATACCGGAGATCATTACAGAGTAGCAGCCAAAGCATCAAGTAGTTACCTCAGTAGCCCAACAGAAGAAAGAAAACTAAGTGTTACATGCACCAAATAGCCACCAAACAATTTTGGGTATTTGTAAGCAATTAAATTAAGTACAGTCATTGACCAACACCTGCCCATGAAAATTAGAAGGTTGGTAACCTGTTGTTTCCTCTGGATATAAAAAGGATCACATGCTTAAAGGTAAAAATTGTGGGAGAGTTGGTTGGAAGTTTTTGATTGTTAACATGATGTATCAAACTCTAGTCTTCTACTTGCAATAAATGCAAGGAAACAAGTCATTGATTGGTGGTGATAGGTCAGATGGAGCACAAAACCACAAACTACAGCATGAATTTGCAGTATAATCATTCTGTTAAATAAAAGGACATAGGACATTTGAGGAAAGAAGAAAAGACCAGCTTTTCAGATGAAGATTTAATATGAGATAGTGTTGGGAAATTAAACAATGAAGAACTTATTTTTGAGAGAAACACCGAAGAACCATATTCACCCAATGAACAAAGAAAATGGTTGCATGAAATGAGGATCCGGTTAACAGGAAAATATACACTTAGGATGCTTTATGGGGCTTCAATTTGGGCTCTTAAAGCATGCTCTTATTGCTAACACATAATAAAAACCAAACCCAGTTTGAGAACTCAGAAAACACAAGCCAACCAATTGTAACTAAAAAGAAATATGGAGCTAAACTCTTGCATGTTTTAACAGATAGCATTGACCACCACATATTAATTGAAATAACCTTGTCTGTGTGGAGACTTATTTGGAATGTTTCTCTGAAATTCAACTTTTTGTCTGGGTTAATTGATAGTCTTTGTGCTGAAAAGGTCAAGAAAAATGTTTTCTACAGTATTCTGTAGAATATGAAAAGGTTCTCCACTGCTAACATCTCTCATAGAGCACCAAGAAATGCTCCTCCATCAAAAATCTATTTAGGAAGATGAACAATCATCACTCCATTAAAGCAAAAGGAATCACCAAAAAACTAACTATTTAAAACAATGGGAAGATGAAAAAGAAAAGAAAAATCTTTACATTTTGATCCTTGTTCCATTTTTCCCCACATCCCATGGGCGTACATGGATCAGATGTAGGCTGGGTTATACAAAAACCAATATTCAACTTGATAAGTCCTTCAGGTCCAAGATTTGGGCCTAGACCCAAAATTACTTGCAGAATGTGTTGCATTCAAGTTGGGTGAAGTTCTGTATACATCGAAATATGTTCATTACTTGTGCCAAATGTATTCTAGTCAGTTTCAGGGGAAGTCTTTTTTTTTTTTCTAGACTCTGACTAAAGTTGATGAAGGATTCACTTGTTCTATTAAACCTAAATCCAAAGCAGTCCAGAATCAGTAAGCATTTGGTGCAATTCAAGTCACTTTGTCTCTTACTTCCAATAACTTGGTGATCTTTAGCCTTCTTTGCAGCTGTCCTGAGTTCTCAAGAGCACCATCACTCTGGACATCCCTATCACCCATGACTTTCGACAATTTCATGAAGTCATAGCTTACTTCTAAATATGTCAGAGTCTCAGCCATTTTTCCTCTGCAGTTGTCATAGTGTCATTTTCACCTTCAACTATATTTGTCTCACAATACAGAATTTTCAAAAAGCTTTGCAACAAATGAGGCCATGAGCTCACATCAGAACTAGAAATATGTTTAACCTTTTTTTTCCACCAATTCTGATGTCCAAGCACAGTCTGTCTTCTAAAAATTTCACTTTGCATTGATATCCTGAATCCACAGTTGAAACATCGATATCTTAATATACTGTCATGTCTCAAATGATCCTGTAATTTATATAAAATTCAGAACTTCAGATATTAAAAATTAAAAACAGTTCATGTTAACAATTACACTGTGATATTTTCTCAAAAAAAATATATATTATAGGAAATTTCCTTTGTTTACATCAAGGGTAGAATATGGCTGTTTCAATTACCAAAAACAAGGAAAAGAAAACAAGAGATAAATTTTTCATTACATGGTTGCATGGAGAAGATTTAGAATATTAAAGGCTTTCAGAGATATCTTATCCAAAAAAATACAGAGAAAACATTCAATTAAACTTCCCAATAATTATTCATGAAAAGGTTTAAACTATAGAAAGGAGCAACTAAGGCTCCATTTTTCCACCAACACTGCTCAATCTTTCGCCAAGAATGCTAACATGATTACCATTATGATCATGGGAAAAATATGGATGGTTCCATGACCACCACTACCATCACAACATCACCAATTTTGCTGCTACATTTTGCCATTACTGTCATTGATAACTTTCCTGCATACTTCGATTGACGTTACCAAATGACTAAAATTCGATATTCTTCTTTGTTTTTTATCCCTTTACAAGTTCCTCCATTTTTTTATCAGAACAACCTAAAAGTTTTGTCAGATTTCTGGAACCCATAAACTAGCCCAGTATTTTAAAGAAGGAAATGCCTCATGTGCTTTGAGCCTTTTTTTTATTTCAACAAAACTTGTGGTCTAAACCATAAGGCTAATGGCTACCACCTATATGCAGAAAGGGATTGTTCGCACAAAAAGGGCATTCTAGAAATCACAACCAAATATGTACACAAATGCCATGCAAGTTGCAACCTTTTGTTAAGTAATCAGCGAACTTTTGGCTGTTTATCAATGTGCAAATGGTTAAAGATTGACCACTGGTTTTGAGATATGCAGTCAAGACTTCTTGGTAGCGGTCAAAATATTTTTTAAAGTTTATATATAAATACCATCCTGCCTTTATTCTTTTAAAATAGACAAACTCACGACCAGAACCACTTGACCAAAAGAAGACAATGTGACAAAAGCTGACCATTAGACATGACCCAAAGTTCTGAACTTGATCATACTTGAGCCTGCAGTAAAATTTTCTGGATAGAAGGCCAAGAACTAGGGCATTCTATTGATCTTGTCCATCATCAGAATCAGTTCATGACTTCAGCTAGGTGGCAGATTGGAGTGGGTGGCCACAGTTTCATCCAAAGTTTTAAATCCCGTGGGATGGTGCTGTCTTGGTTTTCCCATGGAACGGAGCATACAGCCATCCTAACATTTGGGATAAGGGATGTCTCAAGACATCCCGATCAGGATACTGGAACGCTGATGGGACAATCTTATCTCGACACATGGGCCAGGACCTGAATCCTTGGTTTCATCACAATAGTTTGAGATAGAAATCTTTCTACAATAATAAATGGAAAAAAAATGTTCTCTTAGGAAAGAAATAAGATTAATTCTTAGAAAACCAGTGATCTTCCATTATGACATTTCCTAGATTTGGTTGCCCATGGAAAAGGGGAAGGTGTAGCACACGTAGTGTGATCAGTTGCCAACTCTTTTTATGTGATAAGATACTCCACAATATAAGGGTGTAAATGCTTGACAAGTTCTATGGATATCATAAACAAAATGGATCAACTTGGGTTGATGGAGGTCAAAATGTCACATGAGACTGCTGGGTGCAACTTGGTTCGACAGAATCACATTCCTTCCTAAAAGGCTAAGGAATTCTGAGGCCACTGTGCCCACTATGTCTTTATGGAAAGAACTGCATCTTTCTTAAAAAAAGAAAGGATCTGTCTTCTCCATCTAGCTAACATGTCAAGCTCCATACAAAAGGTATGCATCTCACTGACCCTCCCAATGTCAAAGGCCACTAAATTTCCTCAAAAAAAAAAAATAAAAAAAAATGTCAAAGGCCACTAAGGCAAGATGGCATGGCAAATGGGTGGTAGATATTCCAGAAGTCCCATTAGTCCACCTAAACCCAAATGTCCAATGGCATTCAACAATTTGGGCAAGATCATCATCAATAACCCAAAGCTCATAATCACAGTGAGACAAAAGAATCACTTGGTCTGTTGGCCAAAAGCAGGTTCGCTGCCACCAAGATAGGAATGATGGCTAATTGTGACCTAAAGCATATTCAACCAGCAGAATGTCAACAGGAGTCACATTTGATTAGCCTTGATATGGGAAAATGTTGAACATTCCCATGACAACCATAGCATTCTGCCCCTTGGTTAAACCAATGAAACCATGGCAAGACATGAGTTAGTCCAGCAGAACCCCACCTGAGGCACTCAGAAGAGGATGAGCAACTGTGACTGCCTAAAGTTATAGGCACCACAGCCCAATCACCTGAGCTTACATGGCAAGAGAGGACAGCTAATCAGATCATGATGAAAAGGGAATCTCATAAATGCATTTAGGTGGAATATTAGGGATAGCAGCCACCCCTTTTTCTAGTTGGCTGGATGCATCTGGTAAGAGTCAAAAATTATATGGTGAGCTTATCCAAAGATCATTTAGCAAGCATGAACCCTATGCCTCAACCTACTAGGAGGATTACATTCCCACACCAGCATAATGAGCATCTCAATACCTGGGTACACCATAGAAGTTGCCAAGTGTAATAGATCTTCCCAGTGGTTTTCCACAGCCAACCAAAAAGGAGCAGAATAGAATATGATTACCAATACATCGACATATCAGTTAGCCCTGTATATATATATACCAAAACTAAACATCAAGGAAGACAAAGCCAAAACAAATGAGAGAACAAAGAAGAAGGAAGGGTAGTGTACTTGCTCAGAGTGCTCTTGCGAATGGGACTGCGAAGATCACTGAATGTTCATAGCCAGGGCCTTACTTGAAGAGGCAGAGAGTGGAATGCAGCCAAGGATGACTTGCCGACATGGGCCAGAGAGAAGAATATCTCAACAGCAAGCTGTCGGCAGGTTGTCCAAGGCTACATTTGGCTCTTTTCTTCTCATGCAAGGCTATTGCATGTCCCAAACAATGCTGGAAGCTGTCAACTGAGAATCCTATAAGATCAGCAGCAGAGAGAGTTTCCAAGAATGCATATCAAGGGGTATAAACATTTAGCTTTAAATTTCTATAACCAAAAGATACCGTTATTTTCTTGTAAATCTAGCAACAAAAAAGGATTTGCATTTAGCAAAAACCATTTTCATTAGGTATAACTTCTAACTTCATACTTGACCACATTGCCATTTCTTTCAGGTTTATTTAGTTATTCCATGCTAGTGATTATTCAGGTGATCTTTTTCATCTTTAGATACAAAAAAGCTTCTGTGCATCCACAATAATCTAAAAATTTTACAAAGGTTTTATAGAGAAAAGAAACAAATAGGAAACGAATGCTGAAAATAGGAGCAAAGCAGATTTAAAGTTATCACTGACAGCCATAGACTTCTGTGCAAGCACAAAAGTTGAAAGCTACTGAGCTGTGCCCAGTAACAAATGTTGAAAATGGCAATGAATACAAAAGGTGATGAAAAATAAACATGAAGCAGTACTAGGCTAGAAAAAATACAGCAGCCTGTCATAGTCTTAGTATTAAAATGATAATCAGATGCATAACATATTAGGCATATCAGGTTTTATCAGAGAATATATTTTGTCACGTCATGATGTATATTTAGATGGAAATTTCTTACTGGTTCAAATGAAATATTGTAATATTCATTCACTGATTTAAGAATGGTTTGTCAATGATGACTGTATGAAGTGAAAGACCCCACCTTTTAGCATTCCATTAGTTTGCTAACAACAATAAAGAGCAAAATGCAAAACTAAGATCAAATAGGTCATTTATATTCAAAGAGACAATAATTTGATGTGATGCAATAGGCATTAACACCAACCTAAAAAATATTAAGAAACCTACCAAACTAGAGTGCTATGTTCACAGAAAGCAGCCTGATGATGAGAGACTATCCATAGTGGACAGGCTTATTTCTAACAAAATCAACAGAGTAGAAAATGATAATAAAGTTTGTAAGACTATGAATTGTTAAATGCACTACTTCCAAGTAATGAGGTATTAAGATCACATTTAGAAAAATAATAGTAACGCAAGAGAATAATAGCAAGCATGGTAAGGTGTTGAACGGAATGGTACGATAAATAGTTCCATTATTTTTAAGTATTATTTTCACATCTTCCATGAGCTAACGATGTACATATATACATATGCATACACAGGAGTACAGGACTGCAGCACAACTGAGACAAAAATTAATTTTGGTGTGCATGCAGCACCATTTAACCTTACTACAGGCCATTAAACTAGATCGATGCTAGACCATTAAGAAACAAGCATAATTTTCTAACCCCAATGGCACTGCATGTAGATACTGGATGCTGGTGGAACAATGGAAGCTGTTCCTATAGCAGTTATGCTTATTGAAATGTTTACCATTAAAAAAAGGGGTGCAAAAAGGAAGATATATATATATATATATATATATATATATATATCAGCACATAGAAATCAGCATGTACTGAGGCCTTCCTGCTCATCATGCATTTTCAATCTAAATATTCACAAAATATTTGTTGATGTCAGGATCATGATGAACAAAGATGGAGCACAATGACTGCTAAAATGTTTGTATATGTCCTCCTCATTTGTACAATTTTCTTTTGCCTGTTTTGCCTTGCATAAAGATGCCAGCCTGCAACTTTAGATGTCATATGACCCCATTAATATGCACGATTCTAGGTAACCACCATAAAACTCAACAATGATAATTATAGTCTACCAAAGTTGGAATTGATTTCTACTGTCCCCAGAACAATTTAACAGAATAGTATCTAGAGTCTAGACTTGCTTTCTGCCTGGCTATAAGAGTATCAGGTTAGTAGAGATGCTCAACATGTGGGTGATGAGCAAATTTTCAACTTTTTTTTTTTTTAAAACTATTTTCTCAGGCATGAAGCTAGCACTCAGAGCCAAGAATGCAGCATTGTCAACTTCTACAAGTATAAAACTGGCAGTTCAGAAAAAGGAAAAGATATTGGGTTTTTGCAGCAGTTTTCATGCCTCAACTCATTTATGAAGTTAAATGTTCTCCATCCACAACATAGAAAGGCAAGATTTTACTGGTATTTTGGTTTTCACTGCATGTACTTTATTCAACAACCCTGAACAACAATAAGAGAAGGACCTCAAATTAAAGGCAAACTTTTACTGGTATGTTGGTTTTCACTTCATGTTCCTTATCCAACAACCCTGACCAACAATAAGAGAAGGACCTCAAATTCCTTTTTTTTTTCACACACTGATTTGCTCCTGTGTGCATCTCCATCCTTCAGCTGAAATGATATGCCAATAATATTTTTTTATTCATTTGAACAGAGCATAACTAACCAGTAATTTCTGTATCCATAAATTCAGATGATCAAAGTTCAGATACACCCCAAAAACAAAATTCAGTTGCTGGCCATTCTCTATCTACATTCTCATAAAGGAACATTGAACAAACTAGACATTGAGTACACTGTAAACGAAATCAGAAGTTACAGACACAAGGTCAAGTTGCTTATTCGAATAGCACTGGATATAAATTCTTCATTACATTTACTTCCACTATCTCTTTAAGCACTAAATCTTTTTCATATTACCAACCAGGTTATGTAAGAATTATGTTTTCAGATAGTTCCTTCCCTTGTGATGTTTGAGGGCCGAAAACCTAATCCTATTTCCAGCCAGCACTCTGAGCATTTGGAGAGAAGTTCCAACGGCAAGGTTAAGATGAATTAGTAACCCATTGAGAGAGGACTACATCTGGCTGCTTTTGTAATGATTTTTTTTAGGAATGGATATAAACATAAAGTTGTAGAAAAGGTACTTTTAAAATCTGAAATGGATATCAGCATAAAGCATCTAGGTCATTGCAGAAGAATTTGGCTCTAGCATGCATTAAATTTCATTTCCATGGAACAATATTAATTATATACAAATAAGCAAAAAATATATCATATAACTTCCAAGCTAATGGCTCTGTGACACATGCACTTCCACACAGGAAACCTTTTTATATAAAAAATCATTTTAACTATGATTTTGCAATCAAGACACAGTTGAGCAACAGGTTCTATCGACTTGATCTTCTTGAGTGCAAAGCTTTTAGCATGAGTCCCAGGTGAAGTATCTTTTAATTTTTTTTCTATGTCAAGATCAGACACTGTCTGCAGCTTCCTTTATTTGAGTCCATCCTTCTTGTTCTGTGACCAGATCCCAGAACTGGTTGATGCCATTCTCCAAACTTTAGATGCTACAACATTCAATTATTTATGTCCATCAGCTTAAGAAGTTGCCATTAATCTTCATGATGCTCAGTTACTTGCAACTGACATCGTACTCCCTTTTTACCAATCACCGAAGTAACAAAGTTGGAATTGAACATTAATTTGCCAATGGTGAACCTGTAATTCAATAAATAACTAAATAAAAACAATCAAAGGACCACATTTTTCGAGGTCAGAAAGTCTATCAGAGAAACTAATGATTTTTTGTTTTTGATGATGATGAAAGGGGATACTTGGCCACCCAAATTTATAGAAACTGAATTATTTACAATGACAAAGCCGAAAGGGGTGAGGAAGGGAAAATACAGGGATGTTGATAGGATTCCAAAACAAAAGAAAAGTAGGTATTTATGGAGCTGAAATAAAGATTTGAAAATATGGGAAACATGCTAAAATTTAGACAAGTCACAAGACATACATGTGATTAAAAAAAAAAAAAAAAGAAAAGAGTTGCCCAAATACCTTGTTAAATAAATATACAAATGAGCATTCTTCTTTCAAGTCAGGAAAAACTTGAGGAGAGAAAGCTTGACAGAATATGAGATAAATTGAAGATCTTTATGCAAGAACAACTGAAGATTTTCCAATTGTCAAGAGAGTTGTAATTTAGTGGATCCTTCCTTGCCTCCTCCTCATATTGGAACCTCCTTTTCCCCACGATGGCATCCTCTATCCCCATACTGCTTCTCGAATGCGATGAACTCTTTGTACAAGTCCTCAGCGCGGCTCCACCTCCTCGCACCTGGCTCAGATGAGGGCGGAAGAAAAACCAGCGGAGCAGGCTGAATCGCCGGACCGATCACGGGCAGCGAGGAGGAGGTGGAGAGGGCGAGGGGTGCTGTGCTTCTCAGGGGACCGTGGGGGAGATTAAATAGCCGGCGGAGGCTAGGTTTCCTCGCCCCCGTCGGTGATCGGGGAGGAGGAGTCGTCCGCACGCTGTGGATCGGGGTTGTATCTTTCGCGCGAAAGAAGGATTCACCTTCCTTCGCGCGAATCCACCGTTGGATCACCCATCACACATCTCTCAAAGCGATCTCAGGAGAAATCCCATAATTGGATTTGGGCACGGAGACTTAATTAGCTGATTAGAGCGAGGTTTCAGATTCCCATCTCGTGGGACATCTGGATGGCACATCATCCTATGCACCGAAGCAGGATCATCCCGTGATTATCCCAGCATTTTGATTAAAATATTTTAAAATATCTTTTATTTCAAATATCAAGATAAAGTAGGATGGTGATGCATCCAGTTCCATAAAAAAAATGGAACAGCCTCAAATTTAAATTTTTAAATTTAAATAAAAATTAAATATTTATATTTTATCGGATCACCGATCATATAGCTCTCAAAACAATCTCAAATTTGATTGGCTGATTTGGGCTCGAACCGGTATCTCGAAAATAATAATTTATTTTGATCAAATTTGATGTAACAATAAACAAAAGACTGCTGGATATAATTAGATCAAACAATAACAATTTTGTGTGCTATAATTACAGTTATTTGTATCAAATTAATCCAATTGATGAGCCTTGCTGCAACGATAATATTGCTCTACTGTAATTTGGACATTATGAATTTGAAACACAAAAATAGCATATCCATATGTGGAGATAAGACCGTACATATCTAATCCAACTAACAAGGTCCAACCCATAAGCACCCATAAAAAGGACTACTAGTTTCAACAGAGAATACATCACCATTCGTTTGTTCAAGCTCAGATCAGATAGCATTGTGTAAGGTGGGATTCAATTCCAATGTAACAGTGAGCATTTGAGAGGCAACCGCCCCACATAAATTCATATGCAAAAGAGCACCACCACATGGTCTCTTTTTCCAAGCCTAAACATTTTTAACAATAGAATAGCTCGCGCATTTATTATCTAAATCCATGAGAGACCCACGCTACAAGGAAAACTTGCAATTTGAAAACGACAATATACAATAGCGTACTGTCAAACCACTGTGGCACCAAAGTCCAACAAAGTCTAGAGAACATCTAATTTACTCCCCCTAGCCAAAGAATCATATTTAGAATAATATAGCTAATTTAATAACTAGCTTGATCTATAGTTATGAACTATAATCAAATGAGACATCACAAAAAAAAAAAAAAAACTATGGGAATATAAAGTGATAGGGTGAGAGAGGTGTACATCTAAATGTTCTGATATCATCTTTCATAGGGCCATACATGAAGAGGCAGAAAGTGAGGTGTAGCCAAGGATGATTTGCTGGCATTAATCTAAAAGAAGAGACCTTTTCTGCTAATTGCTAGCAGGTTGTCCTTGGCTACATTTGGCTTTCTTCTTCTCATGCAGGGATCTCACATGATTCATAGTATACTATAATATGAGCTTAAAAAATCAAAGTAACAAGGTTCCACTAAGTGCATGATGATGCTACACATATGAAGAATGAGCCTACCAAAAGGATCGGCAAGAAACTTGATTTCAATAATTAGTTCTGTTTTGTATTGTCCACGTACATATTCTTCAACTTCCCTGAGATGGTGGAGGAGTTGGATCAACTATTTGTCATAACAATAATCAACTTTGCTGATGTTATCATATATATGACATTGATGAGATAATTCACTTTCCCATCTTTCTAAATATTTGAAGATAAAATTCAACAAGAATTTCACAAGCTTGGTGCAAGACACCTACCACCAAAAAGGAAAAAAATTGAAATCATTTTTAGCACAAAGTACAGTTGTTTTGTCATGCACCACCATAAATTAACGATGAATTTAAATAGGGGTAATGGCTGGATATCCAGTATTTTGCTAAGAAAAAAAAAGAAAGGAAAATGAATATGAGCAATTGTGTTTGTTACAAGAGGGATTTTATTTATTTATTTCTTTTGGGAACAGGAGCATATGCAAATGTAGGATCATGGTGATGTGATAAGGATAGATTCTAACCTATAGATTACATCTACTAAAAAAAATTGCTGCTTATGATGCACAAATGGATTCAAAATCTTCTACATTATTTGACAAGTATTTTGTCCAGTCATCATAGAGAAAAGCCATCTCAATCGAAAGGGGAGCATTGAGTGAATGGTTGGAATATAAATTTGATTTGGGCCTATAGCTTCCTCCATTTTAAATTTTCATTATAATTAAGATATATTATTTATGTGACTTAACAAATAATCTTTTTTTATTTTTGCAATGTACGCTTTCTTTGAAGCAAGAAACAAATTAATCGAAATATATTCATCAAAAGCTAAAATTAATTGTAGACGTAGGAGAGCGGGGATGTTTCATGAATAAAAAATTATTTTTTAAATTTTACCAAAAAATAATAATCGTTGGAGGGTCTTCCAAATTATAACATACAATATATATCAAAAAAGATATAACTAATTTTTTTTATAGAGTCAACCCCCAAAATGGCATGAATACATGATAGGAAGATGGACACCAACCCTTCTTAATCTTAAAAAAGTATTATAAATAATAATTACCTCTTAGTGCTCTCCATCACATGTTTTCCATTTATATCTTATATTTATCAAATAGAATAGGTAAAGAATAATGGTTAAGTTGATTTTGGGAAGGAAAAAAAAAAAAAAGGCAGCTTGGTTGTCCCACGTCACAAGGATCATTCTTTGTACCACAATTTTGCCATGTATGGCATTGATTAGTCAACTGCTCGCAACTTTGCTTATGTCAATTTGTAGCCAAGCATTGTTGAATTTTTATTTTTATTTTTTAAATTTAATAGCCATACCAAGAGGACTAGTAGGTCCAAAATCTGCCGGTTGGAAATTGTACCATTACTCACATTTCCTAAAAGATAGTAAAAAAAAAAAAAGGGGGTGGGGGAGAACAAGTGGTGCAGTAGGTGAGCCGAGTCAAATTTGGAAGCCGAGTGCCGGTGTACTTCAGGATGCCGATTTCCACCAACCACAACTACCACGAGGGTCAACAAGAAGGACAGCATTTATTGGCCGTTCATCAAACCTGAAGGAATCCAACATACCCTCCAACTGTCGTTCCGAAGTCCATCCGGAATCCGTGGTTGGGGTAGCTCACCGTAAGGTCACCAGATCCACCCCGCTGGGTCGCTGGTTATCCTCCTGCGCGGTATTTTGCCCTTCCTCTCCTGCGCCACGGTTCCCGCGAGTCCTGTCGGCTCTCACCGTCCAGCTACCAAACCCCATCGCGGCTGTTATTTCCCTGACGGTAACCCGATCTCGGCATCGATCTTAACTGATCGGCCGACCATAACCAGCCATTCCAGCGGGCCCATGAGAGTCGCTGATACCAACGGCCAGCAGGGCCTATCATCTGTTAAATGGTCGCATAAGAATATCCAAGCGGAACACTATTTGCCGTCCACAGCGCACACGAGGCTAGGTTCGACGGCCGATCATAAGCCATCAGTTGCTTTTGCGACGAATCAGAGGGTTTGTCGCGCGGTGACCGGAGCTTCCGGTTCGGGAAGGCAACCGGCCGGTCCCCGAAGGCGGTTCCTCGCCACGTGTCGGTTCCCCAGCGGGACAATTTTCTGGCTTTCGGCTGAAACGTGGCGGTCACAGCGAATCACAACTGGATAATAAAAATCTAATCAAACGGAGCCGTCCTGTCTTTAAAGCCCTACTCTCCCTGTCACCGGCTCGCCGCTTTGCCTTGCCCACACGTTGTGAGAGGCATGTACTGAGGAAAAGAAGGAAAAGATTAGGAAAAGAAAGAAAGAAGGGGAAGAGAAAGGGAGGTTTTTTGGGTAGAAGTTTTTTGATGGGGGCCGCGAAACTTGTGATATCTTTGATTATTTTCTCGTTTGTGGTAGTGGGAGTGTTGGCAGACGTGGGGATCGAGGACGAGATCGCCGGAACCGAGGCCTCGCATGCGGCGCTGAGGCTGGAATTGGAGCAGCTGAGGACCAAGATCTCGGCCCTAGGTCAGTCCCGATTCGATCTTTAGACGGTTTCTCGTCTGTCTAGGGTTTACGATTCGGTTGTCTTGTTATTCGGGTCACAGAGATTAAGGAGAGAGATCCGCTGTTGTTAGTCTTATCTCAAATGTCGAAGACATTACGACCACTTAATTTTCTGGTTTGTCAGGGCTTGCAATCTTGCTTCGATGTTTTTGTTCTTTTTTTGATTCCTATTTCTCGTTGTCTTTAATGCAAATCCTATATCAAAAAACGCTTCTTGGCTTATTGGTTGCCATTTTTGACCAAGAAACATGTTTTTTCTTAAAAAAAAGGTTGAATAAATACAAAAGCAATCACGGGATGTTTAATTGCCAATTCCTGCTGGTCTTTATGGGTTTATTCAGAAACTTTAGATGAAGATAGGTTGTCAAGTCAACCTGTATAAACAAACTGCGATTCCTGGAAATCATCAAGGACTTGTAGCCAAGTAATTTTGTCTGGATAGCTATAAATTTTAATATTAGTTTTGGTTTTATTAACCCAAGAAATTCTGACGTTGCAAGTTTTTCCTCTTTAAGTGTATGACGTTCGTTGCATTGTTTTTGTCTTGATTGTAGAATCTAGTATTTCAGATAGGACCCAGGAACTGAAAAGCAAAGATGAGATCATTGCGCAGGTGGAAAAGACTGTTCAAGAAAAGTCAGCAAGAATTGCCTCATTGAAGAGTGAGATAGAATCACTTCAGGTGAGCCTATATCAACACAATCTTTGCTTTGAAAAAAATAAAGACTGCAGTTAAAATATCATGTTTTGTTTTTGCTTGTCTAGAAAAAGGGCTCTGTTGATGCGGAGGAGCTAGTGGGGAAGGCCTCTGCTCGAGCTGTTGAACTTGAGAAGCAGGTATGCAAAGCAAGAACTTTATTAATACTTCTAATGACTCAGTATGATTGTGATGTATGTTCTCTGCACAGGTTGAGAAACTTAGAAATGAGATTGAATTGCAAACTAGCAAGAGAAATGCATTAGAGGCTCAGGCTAGTGGAGCAGAGAAGAAGGTTCAAGAATTGAATTTGAAACTGGAAAGCGTGAGTGTATATATTTTTCTGACTAAATTACTGCATCTTGTGAATAGCATTATCTATTTTTATCTAGCTTGTAGGGTTTGTGCTGTGAGTGGATCTTTTAACATCTTTATATGTTTGTTTGCCATCCTAACATATCTTTCATTGTTTTTGCCAGCCTTTCTCAGAATTTGCTGGAAAATATGAGTTCTTTGTTGCTTTTATTTGGTTGATGCTGGTGTCAGTGATCAGCTCTTAGTATGAAGATGCTGTCACCATTAAGGACCCTAAAGAATTTCAATTGTCGCATTATTAGGGCAGTGTTAATGTTATTAAAATTTTGTGCAGCTATAACTTTGTTGAGTTTATGTTGATTGTTATTTATTACTTTTGTTTGGAAAACTGTTTGTATAATTCTAGTTCTATAAAACAAATAGCAAAAATACTTCATGCATATCTTATTCCACACTCAAGTAACTAATGCATCGGGATTACATTTGCTGTACAGACTCGCCTTTGTAATCTTGGAGATGGTTGAATTGCATTGAGTTTACATGAGATTTGTAATTGGGCCTCCAGTAAGGAATTTGTATTGAGTTTGTAGCTAGGTGCATAAAGGATTTCCTGATATCAAGTATTCCTATAAAGAACAATTAGCGTCTGGATTGACCTGCAGGTTTCTTATTTATGGACCTGGTAGTTGAGTTGGGGTTTATTTAGGGATTTTCTTCAAATATTGGTAGATCTCCAAATGTTGAAGGAATTCTAGGAATCAAGAATCCAATAGAATCAATGAGTGCAGACTCACGAGTAAAACTTGAAGCAGGGGATCGAAAGATAGTAAAGGATTTCAGGTGCAGATAGTTTGGATGTTCTTGTTGCTTTGATCCCTTGAAACTTTGATGCATTTGAACATCAATGTAAGGTTATATTGAGTGTGGAAGATTGTAAGTGAATTTTTTTTTTCTAGGTACAGGTTAAATTGTCAGCTCTTTATAACCATGTCTTATCTTAGTAGTCATAGTTCTTGAAGTTGATTCTGGCTTGTTTTCCATAAATTTGTTGTTACTATAAATTGTTTTCTGTAAATTTGTTGTTATTATAATCTCTCTCAAATGATGGGTGCTAGGTAGTTTGCATTGTTAATGGAGTTCTCTAATTTCATCACAAATTTGATGTCAGGGACCTTGCTGGCCGTGAAGCAATATTGGACCATGTGAAGCATTTAGCAGGAGAGCAAAAACTTGAATATATAAAGATATTTATGAGGAGACTTCAAAATATTATAGAACCCCTTACTCTCCATGTCTATATCCTGCTTTTTTTGAATTAACTTTTTCTTTTACATACCAAAAGAAATTATCTCTTTTTTTTTTTTCCTTTTGAATTGTCGTCACTCGTCAGTTTATTTTATTCTGGTAGTTCCTGTTGGACACCTGTAGCAACTTGATTTCTTATCTTCCCTTACATATATTGTAAAACTGTAACTCTGTTGAGTAATATGCTAACCTAGTAATTTGTTTCCAATCATTCATATGAAGTTATCCAAGTATTTAATCACACCAAAGAAAAATGATCTGATTAAGAAGTTTTGCTCTCACAAAAAAATTGATGCTTTCCAAAATGTAATGACTAGAAGAGTGATTCATAATAATGATCCACATAAAAGATTTGTGTCAGTCATTTTCCATGGGTCAAATTCATTGCCTTCATCTTGATGCATAAACTTATGCTTTAATGCCCTTGTTGATTTGCAAGTCTGATGACTCAATAAGAAATAAAATTCTTACATCCAAAGTTTGCACCAGCTTAATGGTTATCTTCTCCTGGGCAACCTACTCTGTATAATATGACTGCATAATTTAATACAGTTATCTAGAGTTTTGCATGGTTGACATCACAATCTTTCCTTCTTGTTTCTTATAGCTTCAAAAGGCCAATGATGAGCAAAAACACAGAATTCAGAAAACTGAACGTGCTCTTCAAGTGGCGGAGGTGTGTGGCAGCTACCATAATTTTCACATTATGTCCATTCATGATAAGTCGCTCGTGTTTATTTCTTAAAAAAATTATTGCTAGGAAGAGTTGCTGAGGGCACAGTTAGAAGCAACAGCAAAATCAAAACAGCTGACAGAGGTGAGAATATGAAATTTTGCTGCTTTTAGCTGAATATCACTTCCTTTCATGTACCAGTTGTAGTATTTAGCTTTAAACTTTCAAGATAAAACCTTGTACTTAGTCACTAACATCTTAAATTTTTGCCCTAATAATTAATTTTGGATATTGTGCAATTAGAAAGGTCAACAAAAGTGTTGAATGTGATCCAACAACTTTATTGAAGGAGTTGTTTTAAGTAGTTCAAGCCGGCTGCAAATAGTTGGGAGATGGCTAGATGATTATGTTTATGATTAGTTATGAGTAGTTTGGATTATGGGGGGGACATCAATTCTAGAGCAATGTTTTAAAGACCTGGCCAGGTCGAGTAGGATGACCCACCCAACTTGCGACTCGCAACCTTCCATGGGTTGGGTCAATCCCAGACCCTAGTTTTCAAAAAACTGGAGCAACCTGCTGATTCTGGCTATTGACGTACTCAATCTATACAGTTCAACCCGGTGGTCGATCTGTCTGGGCCAACTCACGAAAGGGGCAGTGGGAACAAGGGCATGTTGGAGGATGAAGGTGAGGGCGGGGAGGCCGAGGGGAGACATTAATATGGTTTTGGGGGTGCAGTTGATCTCAATCTAAAGCACTGGTGGTCTTCAAGGAGGGATGGGATGTGGATGGAGGGGAGGAGCCACCACCTTTGGGTTGATCTCGACCTAAAGTGTGGGTGCTCATTGAGGAGGAAAAGTACGTGGATGGAGGCAAGGACCCACCACCAGAGGGTAGATCTCTTTCCAAAGTGCTGGTGGTTGTCGCGGAGGAAAGGGATATGGATGGAGGCAAGGAAGCCACCTCTAGAGGGTACATGCGCCCGACTTCTTGCAGCGGTGGCCATGGTGCCTTCAATCTCTAGTGTGTGTGTGAGAGAGAGAGAGAGAGAGCCTTTTTTTTTTCCCCGGTTTTGTTGGGGCGGGGGGGGGGGTGTGTGGGTGGGGCAAGGATGTTTCTAGGGTTGCAAGGTTCTTCACCAAAAGAAGGGGCATGAGGGGTCGTGAAGTTTCTATAAGGGTCGGCCCATGGTTGACCTGGGTCAGCCCATTAACCCAAACACCGAAATGGGTTGGCGTTCGGTCCGGGTTTCCGGACACGATTTTGGAATGGGATTTCAAAGAGAAATAAAGCAATCAAATCAGGACCGTGTCTGATTTCCTATATGTTATTAAAGTGTAGTTGTAAGTTCTTTAATGGGTTTGTGTCTTTGTGATCCAAGCTTGTGCTTATAACCAGTGTTATTGTATCCCTGCATTTGGAATCTTATTCATTGGTGTACTTGCAATTCTATACATGTAATATCTCATTGCCCCCTTTATGTCGCAATGCTTTAAAATAGCTCATCCTTACTTTAGGGTAGCAATGGTTGAATCAGAGATGAGACAAGTACCACTATTGTTTCAGGTCCATGGAGCATGGCTGCCACCTTGGCTTGCATACCATATAAGTCATTTTCAGGTACATGTCTTGTTTGACATGGTAAGTGTACACATGCATATGTAGTATATGCTTCTAATGGTAGTTCTGATGGTCCATATTTAGGAGCTTGCTGCAACTCATTGGAACGAGCATGCGAAACCAGCACTGGATGTTTTCCTGCAAAAGGTACTTGTTCATGGCATATGTGAAGCAAAAATAGCAGTTTTAAGAGACTTTTTATCTTGTATGATGGTTGTCATTATCTCTAACATTCTTGGTCAAACTGATGTTTTTGATCTATTTATGGATTTCATTCTTGGATTTCAAAATCATTTCAGGCATCAGAGAAATCAGCACAAGCACAGAAATGGGCTGAACCCCACCTGGAAACAGCTAAGACAGTAAGTTGCTGCTATATGTTATATGAAATTCAGGATGTTTCTGATAAATTGGTTATACTAGCATTCGGGCATGTGTAATGCACAATTGAAGAAGAAAGAAAAGAGAGAAAGTGATAGAGTCCAATCTGATAGTTAACATAGAGTACATTGAGTCCAAATTGTTCGAGAGTTTTATAAAGGGTTTCGATTTGGTTGAGGAAGAGGAGAGCGAGTGCATATGATAGTTAACATAGGCAAGAAAGTTACTAAAGTAATTTATGTATTTTTAAGATAAACAAGAGGGCTATCTTCAATAAAAAATGATAGACAGAATCAATAGAGAATATTCCCTAATTTAAAACTGCCATTTTTATATATGGTGTAAACTAGATGGCTGTCTTTCTTGTTGGACTATCATGCATGGTCTAGAGATTTTCCTGAATAAAAAATATATGCATTTTTAATGGCTAATATTGAACTGTGATCCCAAGTGATCTTATATGATAATTGTCATGTTAAATGCTAGAGTTTCTATGGCATATCCATCATATCAGTTTCATCTCTGATATAGAAAATATTATTGTGGTTGGCAAAGCCTGCCCTAGTTTTTGATATAAAGCTCCATGTATTCTTGAGTTTTATATGTTCTATATGGCAAATTGATTAACTTGATTGGTTGAGTTTCAACTAATTTTGTTGTTCTATCCCTTGAAGAAATGGATCCCTGCCATTAAAGAACGGTGGATGATCTTTCTAACCCATGCTGAACCCTACATGCGAACGGTATCTACTAAAACAGTTGAGGTTTATGAGGCATCCAAGACTACCATTACGCTGTATATTGTCAAAGTACAAGAGCTGGCAGATCCCTATTATCAGGTAAATTTGGATGATGTTACTTCATAGAGATTATGGGCAAGATGGCTTCATGGAGGTCCTTGTGTATTTTCTACCATCTTATTGTTGTTGTCGTTGTTGTTGCTATTGTTAATTTTACCATCATGATACGCTGTACCAGTTGGTACTGGTGCGTATCGGGTGTATCATACTGTACTAGTACCAAAACTTTATATAGTATGAGGGGGGCGTATTGAGCATCTGTATGCCGAACCAACCTCTCATACAGGGTATATACTGACATTATACTAGGATGGTATTAGTTGGGGTCCGGCATGGAGACAGTAGCCTTGGTTACAGTTATTAGTAGTTCTGCTACTGCTGTTGCTGCTACTACTACTACACTACTATTTGTGTGTGGACTTGCAACTTCACTCTTATAATCTGGTACCAGGAAGTTACTGTTATTAGTACTTCTGGTACTGCTGTTGCTACTACTATTGCATTACTATTTGTGTGTGGACTTGCAAATTCACTCTTTTAAACTGGTACCAGGAAGCCAAGAAGTTCTCTAAACCCTACATTGATCAAGTTGCTACTGTCACCAAACCACATGTTGAAAAGGTGCGAGTTGCTCTGAGTCCCCATACAGAGCGTGTTGTTCGCGCATATGGAAAATTTCTTAAATCAGCAACAACATATCACCGCCAGGTAGTTCTTGTCCTTTTCTTTTTCCATTGTTTCCTGCTGTTCTTTCATTATGATCTGCTTCCCCATTCTGTACATCCTTATATTTTATATTGAGTGTTGATCATCTCTTCCTCGCTTCTCATATATCTACAATGGTTAAGAAACTCTAAAAAAGGAAACAAAATGTGGATATTCCTTATTGTTTTTATCAAAGTTAGTAGTCTCCAAGAAAGTCCAACAAACCACATTTTTATATGCAGAGTAAGGAGAGTCAAATAGTAATTTCCAAGCATGAGAATCACAAAGAATTGCCATAGAAATTATGGTTATAGAACATTTTCAGATGATTTCCTTATCAGGTTATGAATTATACCTGTCCTTCCATTCTTTCAAAACTGTTTTTCGTAATGCCTTGTCATCAACATATTTGTCATCATGTACTCTAAAGGTCACAGTCATCTACGCTTCGTGCCTTCAATTATACATTGCAATTTTTTGTATAAGATGTCGAATCCCACCAATCAACAATCCCTTTGTAGAGATCTATAATGTTTTTATAAAGGAAAAAGGACCTCCTTACCCATCAGCTATCCAAAACTGAAAATGGTATTGAGTTATCAAGCGTTCTAGCAAGCCTGGAGGTTGACCATATAAACATTCAGCAACAGCAACCAAACCTTATGCCAGGGAATAGATATGGAAAAAACATTTTCAAGTTATTGAATGAATACTAATTTGATGTAATTAAGTCGAAGGAATATCTGTTATAACACCTTTCTAGGTTTTGCCGCATTTCCAAGGATGGTTCATGCCCTGCTGCTGGGACTATGTTTTAGTGATTTAGTTCTATATATTACACATGGACCTTTGAGATATCCAAATCTAGCTCTATGACAAGTACCTTACAGATATATTGTTAATTTTTTTCTTTTCTATTTTTTACCTCTCCCTGTAGAAGTACTGTCTTGATTTCTTCACTGGAATGCCATTCATCGATGCTTTTACCCAGTATCCTTGATGAATTTACCACTGGTTACCACTCCTTGAATTTGTTTGATTCTTTGGTAGGCTCAAGCTGCTGTCCATGAACATCTTAAGAAGCATGAATTAACAAAACCTCTTGCAACTAAGGAGTTGGTGTGGTTTATGGTATTTATCATTAAAACTTTATCCTGAACCAACTTCAATCATACATTTTATTTAAAAATTGTTAATTGCTGCTGTTATTACTCATTTGTTTCTACAGGCTTCTGCTTTGCTGGCATTGCCAATCTTCTTCTTATACAGACTGTTATCAGATATTTTCAGGTATGCTGTGTCCATGATCATATAATCCATTTTACTTGTCCACACATTCTATCACTCCCCCACCTTTCCTTTTCATGGTTATTATATTGTTTTTTGTTAACTGGAGCCGTGTTTCATCATGTATGGCAGTAAGAAGACAAGGAAGCCTGCACGAAAGGCCCATGCAAACCCTTCTCACCGCAGGCCTAAGCGCAGACATGATGACAAGAAAGTAGCAGAAAATCTATAAAAAATATAACATGGAGCTTTCTGATGTTTATACACAAGGTGTGATTCTGGCCTCTATTTTTATCCATAATATATCAGTTGCGAAGAAATACAAAATTTGTCCAATAGCATCATAATTATTTCTAAATTTCTTGATATCAAACTTTCTGGATTTATTATCTGAAATTAAGAATAAATTGGGAATATTTTCATAGTTTTAGAGTGTTCCAGTGCATTTCTGTGAATCTTTGTGCAGTTGATATGCCGTATATGCCCATTTCTTTATGAAAAAGTTCGATGTTATAAGCCTTGTTGCTAGGCAGTTGCTCATATAAGTATGACTCATGTTGCTCTAATCCTGTCCTAATGGTGCAAAACTTGATAAGCTTAGTGCATGTTTTCTGCATAAAAAATGAATCGAGAGAGGACAATATGATAAAAGATTTTCAATTTTTTTAAGGCTATGACTTAAATAAAGCTTTTCAAAATGGTAATAGAATTATGCTTATGTGTTGTGCTTGGGGGATATTACTATTTATGTTTCCTTTTAGTTGTTTACTGTAACCTGCGTTGGAAGAATTTCATTTTTAATCATGTTCATTATATCAATGTGCGAATTGCAAAAATTGTCTTGTGCATGTCTGACTTAAAATCTTCAGCACACTGTGCACGGTCCACAAAATGTAGTTCATGGGCTGCTTTGTCGGAGGAAAGCTAAGCATTGGCAATGACGACATTTTTCTTTCATAGCAATAATGATGAATAGACCACTGGTTTCTAAGCATTTGCAGTACAATTGTACTACTAGAACAAGTCATCACAAGTGTTGTCAGGTGAACATGCTCTTGCTATAAATTTTACTATGATCACCATATGTGCAAAAAATGAACCTTATGTAATAGCCGTATGTCCACCGAAATACTGCTTGGCTAATTTAATTGATGGAGAAGATATCCGTAGAAGTTCAAAAAGTGAATAGGTCATCACCATGCATTTCGATCTTTGTCTTAGTTGTTGTATGTTGGTGACATGCGCAGCACCTTGCTCAGCAAACTGTCTGACCTAGTTACAATGCCTTCATGTAATTCCTGACCTGAGGCCTTTGTTGCCCTGACTGCTTCATACAGAGCCTGAAGTTTGCAAGTCTGATTTTTCTTGAATTGATCCTAGCTGAATCCTTGCTTGGGCAGGGCCAAGCCCAGTGTGGTCTCATTCCATTCTGTGCTCAAAGTTGCAGTCTCACGTGTTCATGTACATATATGTATATAGTTTGAAGTACATATATCATATTATTTGGGATCACAAAAAGCTCACTTGAGTCCTCCCAAATTTAAGTTGGCTGAAGGAGGTCGGAAATATTAGCCCTTCAACACATGCAGAAGCGAGGGAGAACACTTGTTGACTTGAATGCTGTTTATGTGCATTCCTGGGCTCACCAAATTTATCATTGAATCTAAGGTCCCTCATGAACCAAAATGAAGATCCATAAACTAAATACTTGGGCAAGTATGATTCCAGGTTGTATGCCTCTTCTCTCTGTGTGAAAAGAAAAAGCTTTCATAGGGTTGGTGCAGAAATAAAACAAGTTAGACCCTGACTAGGAAGTTGCTTAAATTGGGCAGTGATGAAGACGGCCTATGGGAAATGGTGATGAGAAATAGATATTTTAGAGGAAGGGTGGTGAGAAGAGGCTGTGATTAGGTCTGTGTGTAATGGTTCAAAGGAAAATTTTGATTTGCTTATTTCATGGCTGGTGTCAGCTAATGGTGCTATGGAATTGGAAGGGTGGTAGAGTGTGTTTGGATAAGTGATGCAAAGAGAGCATGGTGAGAGATTATCTGAGAGGAAAGTCATCAACATGATTTCAGAAAATGAAATTTGGATGTGCAAATTGTGGAATAGAAAAACTCTTAAGACATGCTTACCATGTTGAAAATTTCAAGCACGTTTTTGCACAATTTTTGCCTTGGGGGGTTTCAGATGGAGGAGGCAGTTGTGGAATCCTATAAGTACCTTTTCTGATTTAATAATTCCTCTGTGCAGTAGTTTACATACATCTTTAATATCAAAATTATTGGGGTGAGTGATATTCATGTCGAAAGAAATGGCGATAAATGTTATAAGGAATGAATCGTAGTTCATCTTCTTGTGCATTCTGATTTTTGGCAGAGTTTATGACTCCCTTTCCGATGCTAGCTCAATTATCATACCCTTGAGGAAGGCTCTGTATCATGGCCATTTGTGTTGTTGGAGGCCACTGCTTCATGTATTATGTTGAATGTTTGGGGGAAAAATATTGCTTGGACTTGGATGGTTGCTGGAGGAGAAACCTCTTGAATCGGGTTTTGAATTTATCCTTCCATGTAAGGATTAAGATTTGTGTTTGCCTCATTTTGATTTTCCCTTCTTTTGTGTTCTTGTTTTCAGTTCTCATCATCTTGTGGCTATAATTATCTTCCTTTATTCAAGAACATGTTGCTTCACCCCTTAAGTAGGGATTTCACAGGAGGGAGATGAGATTTGCCTTGTCAGCTTTTTCAGAATGTGACTTTGCTTAGCTTGCCATCAATTTGATTAAAAAACTGCTGCTTTTGTAGAAGATAAGAAGGGAAACAGGTCCTTTTCTTGGAAAGGGCTTTGGTTTTAGGGGGCTCATTTTTCTCTTTTCCTTTCTCTTTTTTTTTTTTTTCCCTTCTCAATTTGGTGGGGTGGGGGGTGCAAGCTTATGAGGGAGGGAGACGGTAAAGCATTTTCTGATGGTGTCTTAGTCGAAGCATCACTTTGGTATACTTGTTTTATGATGTTTGCTTGCAAGTCATCCCTGTACTGGCAAGAAATCCAGGCTAAATTGTTTGATTGCGTGGCATGGTTGAGCAATAGAACAGCTGGTGTCCCATCCTTTTGGAAGTCTTTATAAAGAACAAATTTGGTATTACGCTGCTCCTTTTTTCTACAAAAAAAATAATTGAAGCTTTCAATAACATTAGTGTTAGCACTAAATATTAGTAATTGGTAAATGGGGTTTGTAAAGCTTATCCCTAGTAGTTGGGACAAACAAGTGTTGGTGATTATTGCAACAGCCTAGTCTTATGATAATGTCAAATCCAATACTGTAAAGAAATGATACTTTGTGGTTTGTTATTCTCGGATATGAACCAAAGGGACTTTTATGATCATATCAATTCTTGCTTGATTACAGCTGTCCAA
The DNA here is from genome assembly GCF_000442705.2 of Elaeis guineensis. Lineage (NCBI taxonomy): Eukaryota > Viridiplantae > Streptophyta > Magnoliopsida > Arecales > Arecaceae > Elaeis > Elaeis guineensis. The sequence continues at coordinate 2,144,888 of NC_025999.2, forward strand.
AGTCCATATTCTTTTGGATGTTTTACACAAAAAAAAAAAGAAAAAAAGAAAAAGAAAACCAAGATTCCCTGCTCTGTTCCTGTCTGTGAAGGCACTAGCTAGGACTTGATTAAATGAATCAACTGTTTCCAGAGTAGCTTCTGAATCATTGTTTCACTTTTTAGATTTGCTACTCCTTTTTCATGGGATGCAGGGATAGTTGAGCGGATCTGGTTTTAGGTGTAAGAACTTACATAATGATCCGTATCACTTAAATAATGATTCAGATATGGATCTTTTAGGATTGCTTTTATGTGGAGGCTTTTGCATGGAAGGCCATAAAAAATCTGTTGACGATGAAGATGATAAAATGGTAAAGAACTAAAGATGGAAGCGAGATAAAACGTTGTTTTCTAGCACAAGGAGTTTTTCATATCCATGTTGGAGATAAAGATGCTGACAAGCAGTGTATCTGCAGCCATTTGCTCTATAGATGTCTTTGTTCTTGCCAATCAAAGGCTCTTTGGCATTCTGGAAGCCTATCCTGTTTAATATGATTCTTTGATTTCCTCTGTACTATTGCAGAGTTATACATCTAATTTATCACTTTTCACCGATTGATAGGTTATTGGAGTCTGATAAACTTAGTTGAAGTCATGCCAGACTTCCTCACAAAATCTATGCTGGTGCACAGTTGGACAATTTTGTTTTCGAGAAAGGGTGGGAACCTGGTATACAGATATTTGGGTTTAAACTTGGGGATGCACCGCCTAAGATTGACATATGGAAACTCTTCTTAGGAGGGTGTGACTATTGAAGCAAAAGATAGTTAAATGTGGTTGTCTTCTGAATAAAACATTAGCGATTATTCTGCAGTGAGCGTGAGGATTCTGTTGCTTTTTCAAGTAACAATGTTTGATGCTGGCCTTCTTGCTGGAACCTTTGATGCTCAGTTCAATAATTTATTCCATCCATTAAACTACAAGTTATAAAAGTATTGCTTCTGGGATCCAGTGTCTCTTGAGCTCATATCCTTTGAGGGGAAAGAATATTAAGCTGACTCATGGACGAGTTTATTCACCAACTGCTTGAACATCTAAAGCAAGGAGTTTGTAATTCTTGTTATTGCTGTCTAAGCATTCTTGCTTCATTCCAATTGTTATACAAGTTATTACTGTTTTATTTCTTCCTACATGCAGATGATTATACGTGCATGCATATGTACAAATAAACAAACAAAGTTAGGTTGGATGCTTCAGAGAGTATGAAACCAAAAATCTAGAGACGAAAAGTTGTTTCCTTGCCAAAAACAAGAGTCTTCTCAAAACGGAAATCAGCACCATTGACCATCATCAATGACATTTAACTGGGCTAAAAACTAAAAATCTAATCTTTTGGAGGTTTTTTACTCATGCAGGAAATACAAAAATAAATTGACCATTTCAACAATATGCTATCATCTTTTACTTTGATCTATAATTTAGACATACCCAATTTAGCTGAAATTTGACATGCATTTGTTTTAAAATATTTAGATCAAGATCCATGGTGTAGAATCGCAAGTTGTATGGTTTATGCTATATTTTTGTTCACTAGCTATATTGTTATTGTACATTTGTTGTCGTCTTGATGCATAGGCGAGGGACCTCCAAATGTGTGATTTTTGAATTTTAGACAATTTAAATATCATAGTTCAGGATCAGTGGTTCTGATTTTTATCTTGAGAGCTCCCTCATTGTTTTTGACTAGAAAGTATTTGGAGCCAAATGTTCTCAGAAGCATCCCCGCCTCTCTCTCTCTCTCTCTCTCTCTCTATATATATATATATATATATATATATATATGTATGTATGTATACACACACACATACATACACATCTGCATGTATGTGTAGAGAATGAACATTACATTTATGCGTAACCAAAACCATGTTGGATTATTTTTTTAAAAAAATAATTGACAACTTCAGACATCAGTGATAATTGAGGGAACAGAAGAGTGGCTTTATAAAATTGTGCACAAGTCATTCGGTCATAAGGGTGATATATGTTGATATACAGTTTGCTTTCTTATAATGATTGTCTTGGTGGCAATCCTTTTGACATGTTTCTTTTCTTTAATAGTGGTGCAGATATGTCGATTCTCTTTTTAATATTAGTACTGTATTCTGAGTTCATAAAATAAATTTATGTAATAAATTCTAAAGATTCATTCATTTGATCGCAAATTCAGAATTACAAAGCATATCCATTTTAGTAACCTAATAAACTTTCAGAAGTAATATCTTGACATGCATTAGTCTCATAGGAGTTTGGTTGTTTGCAGGCTTCATCGGTGTTTGTGACCTCCTGGAGCTCCAGAGCGTTGCTGTCAGTGGAAGATAGTTTGGGGGTTTGAAGGACCCTTATATGAAATTTTTAGAACAACCTACACGAACAATACGTTTCTTTGTTGTAGAATGGCGTCTGCATTTCTTCTGGCAGCACTTGTTTATGTTTGTAAAGATGTATTCTTTCTTCTCACGCTGATTCTTGTGTTTGGATCTGTCTAACGTACTGTCAAAAGCTATGTTGCTTCTGGAGGATTGATTGCTGCCGAATGCTGCCTCGAGTTGAATTGTCTATTTATGCTTGGAAAGACACTACATGGATCCTTTATATTATTGTTGTTGTTGGAATGTATGTTGATCTGCATTACCATTTGCAACTGAGTCTGACGGCCTGTGTTCCTGTTATCATATTTGAGCGGACTTGGCATGCAGCAGAGATATTGGGTATAAGATATCATTTGACAGCATCTATCGTGATATGGTCGAATCACAGAGAACATTGCGGTTTGGTGTTTTATAGGAAGCATCTGAAAGCAAATTGAAAAACATTTGGCCTTTGGTGACTGGCTCTGTTCAGCAGAACCAGGTTCTATGGTAGAACTGCTTCGGAGACTGGAGGTTATCTTTGGTGGGGGGTGCAGAGTGCAAATCGGGCGTCGCAAAGGATCCAAAAGTGAATCACATCCCTAACCATTTTCTTTATGGAACTGCAGAACTCTCCGTGAGGCAATAACCTACCATCAGAAAAAAAAGGGGGAAAAAACTTTAAGTTATTCATTTCTCCTCTAGACAACCAAAAGCCAGAGGCATTGTCCTGATTTATTCTACGCTAAATATGAAATTGGTCGGATTGACCACGCTCCAAACTCTTAACAATCTTTATTCCGCCTCGGTGCGGTTCTGTCAATAAAAAAATGTTGCAATCTTCTATGACTTACTAATCCCCGAAAGATCTATAGGAAATGAGCTACAATAGAAGCAACCAGGACCCAAATTCTGGCCCTCGACGCATTCGCGAGTTTTGCCAACAGCCTCAGTAGGTCCTCCTATGCCAATCATCTTTTTGCTACTATTTTGCTTTAGACGAAAAAAAAAGGAAAGGGTTTGCTCTGGTGCATGAAACTCCCGTCGCTGTAGGGTCTGAGACGGGTTAGATATTTGCAATCCTATGCTACATTCTGTAAAACTGCTTCCATGTTTCAAACCTATATACCCAAATCACAATGGAACAATCTTACTTTTGCTTCTATTTCACATGTCAGGTGGCCTCATTTTCGCTTTAATCATCTTTCTAATCTCTCCATCTTATACATGGCTCCTTGACCCGAATCATTTTCTTTGCCGAAGACTGAAATTGATGTACACAAGAAGGAACCCATAAGCGTATTTTAACTTAGATCAGCCATGGACAACCATATCGATCACTGAACCGAACAGAAAGGTTTCCATTCAACACAATAAGCCATCATACTTGCAAGAAACTAAATGTATAAGAGCAAGAAAGAAAATAACATAAAGCAAAGGCTCCAGTACTGCGACCAACGATCATGCAAACCAGAAAAGAAGCTTACATTAAGAAGTACAACTTATGTATCAGAAGAGGCTTCGATCCTCGCACTAATAAAATTATTCAGTAAGGGGGCCAGTAGACTTGATCGAACACGACGGAGGGGTCCATTTGCTGGTGATAGCTTCCGCCGGCCCCGGTACAACTCACCACCACGTCCGCATTAAACCCCCCGTCCGTGGCCATGACGCAGTTGCTGTTATTGGTCAGCAGCGAGGAGAGCGGCAGGGACTGGTGGGATAGAGCTGGGACGGGTGAGGGGCCGCCAAGGTTGAGGTTGAGGCCCGAGAGCGTGAAGGGGGGGCAGCTCGGGGGCTGGGGTTGGATGGGGAGGAGGTTGGGTCCGGGTCCCGAGCCCGGGGCGGTGCCCCTCGCGAACCTGGAGAGCTCCGCGAGGTCGGCGCCCGCCATGAGGTAGCTCCGGGCATGCGCCCCGTAGTCGGGCGGGACCGTCATCATGTCCAGGTGGTGGTGGTGATGGTGGTGGTGGTAAGGGTTGACGCGGGGTTGGCTCGAGGGATACTTCTTCCCGCCGGGGCTCTTCGCGAACACGCGGCAGACCACCCACTCGTCCTGCTGCTGTCAACGTTCCAAATATCAAATATCATACATGCTCGGATACCATCATCATCATCATCATCAAGTGCATCTCGAACTCAGAACATGATAACATGAAGCATGAGTTTTTTTTTTTTTTTTTGCTTCTATTTCTTTCTGACAGTGATACTTCTGATGAAGACTATCATTTTGTTCCAATTTATCTGTATGTTCTTCAGCTATCAACTATTATCAGCTGTTAAAACAAGGACTAATTCCTCATGGTGAAATAACAATGTTTCATTGTGTAATATTTAGATAGAATTAATTGTTTAATAATATAATTATTGCAAATAGTAGTGACATATATATATATATATATATGGGAAACTATATGCTGGCCCTTGTAAGCATTGCTTTGGATACCTCTAAATGTCATCTAATATTAAAAATAAAGCAATATTATTTGGCTACTGAACATACGTTGCAAAGTTGGGTTTTATAATAGCAAATAATGGACGATCGCAGAAAAATAACAATTCTATCAGACAACCACTAATTGTGGAATGTAAGAAAATAGCAATATGTTTATAAAATATTAGCTAGTTAATGTATCAATATATATTTTTCCTCTTGGAAGAGATACCATCATCATCATCAAGTGCATCTGGAACTCAGAACATGATAACATGAAGCATGAGTTTTTTTTCTTCTATTTCTTTCCGACACTTCTGGTAATTAAAGACTATCATTTTGTTGCAACTTATCTGTATACATGTTCTTCAGCTATTAACTATTATATCTCGGCCATACTTAGCTTGTTAAAACAAGGAGTAATACCTCATGGTGAAGTAACAATGTTTGATTATGTGATATTTAGATAGAATTGTTTAATAATATAATTATTGCAAATAGGAGTGACACACACACACATATATATATAGGAAACTCTATGCTGGCCCTTGTAAGCATTACTCTGAATACCTCTACATGTTGTGTAATATTAAAAATAAAGTAATATCGGTTGGCTACTGTATACGTTGCGAAGTTGAGTTTTATTGTAGCAAATAATGGCCAATCACAGCAAAATAACAATTCTGTCAAACAACCACTAATTGTGGAATGTAATAAAAGAGCAATATGTTTATAAAATATTAGTTAATATATTAATGTATATTTTCCCTCTTGGAAGAGATCTGGTTGAACAAATGACTACTAATGGTTGTTATACATATATATACTGCTATGGTTGTTCTGTATATATCATCAAAATTATAAAAGTATTTATAATGACCATCATCTGATTTGGCTATTATAGCTATTACAACATTTTCGCAAGGTGCCTCAAAACTGAAAAAATGATTATCCAAAGATACGATGGCAGTTATAGCATATAATGGCTGTAATTCGAATTCATGCAAAACTATAATTAGGAAATCTGAACTAATAAGAAGCGCAGCCAACTTCAATAATCCTATGTGTTTCTATAGTTTGTTTTCCCATAATTTTCCTTGATTGTATGAGTTTGAGAAGACTCTTTCAATAAAAGTGAGTTACCTTGTTGGCTTTGACGGCAGATTTGGATTGCAGGCGGTACTCATGCATAACCCAGTTGGTCTTCTCCCCTCTAGGAGCTCTCCCTTTGTAGAAGACCAGCGTCTTCTTCATCCCTAGGAGCTCTGAGGTCTGGCTGCTAAAGATCTCCTTGTCTTTGCCAGTTGTCTTCCAGTAGCCAGCATTCGTAGCTCGGTTCGTCCGGACTCCGGTTGGGTACTTGCGGTCTCGGAGGCTGAAGAAATACCATTCCTTTTCTCCCATCTTCGCTTTAGCTAATAACAAAAGTTAAGTGTTTAATTTATTATGGGATGTTCAATCGTGAGTACAAACTAGCGTAGGCTATTTTCTGGTAAGAAAATACTTCAAGGAGAGGAGAAAACAAGAAAGAAGAAAGGAAAACAATTTGGAAAAACTTGCGAGGTTGGAGAGACATAGCATATGTGCTTCCTTAATTAAACTAACATAGCTTGTGATCATGTTATTTTCCGGTCACCAACTTCATAGAAGATAAGAGACCAATCTTTGGACAAACGTAGAACAAAACAAAACATCAAGAAATCTCTCCGTCATATTAACCTTAGAACAAAACAAGACGCCAAGATCTCTCTCTCTCTCTCTCTCTGCGTGTGCGCGCGCAGAAACGGGGCAAGGAAAAACAAAAAAAAACCTAAATCAAGAAATCTCTCCGTCATATTAACCTTAGAACAAAACGAGACACCAAGATCTCTCTCCCTCTGTGTGTGTGCGCGCGCGCGCGCGCAGAAACGGGGCAAGGAAAAAAAAAAAAAAACTTGAGATGGCATAAGATCATGTTTTATGATTTACAATTGAGGTCTTATGTCCATTTAGTTTAGAATGTAAAAATGACTCATCTTTTGCATTACATCAAATTGGCTATGAAATTCTTTCAAGATATAAAGGGACACCAAGACAGAATGTTTAGAAATTGAGTTCAAAATAGTCATGTATACGATCCAGCGGCAAATTGGTGTTTGATTTATATAGATCCAAATAGACGATCTAGTATTCGTTGGTACACGGAATCAAACTAAAATATAACCAGGCCATCAGATTATTAAGGAGATGAAGTGTTTGACTACCAGGCCAAGCCTTATTTTAACTATCCCTTTATTTCTTCTAAAGATCTAGCGATATTCAGAATTCAACATGGCTCGTAATTTTATGAAACATATAATGTTTTCAAAATATTGTCTAACCATGCTCAGTAGCAGTTCACATGGAGCGCATCGTGCATGCTATACCCAATATATACATCTAGGCGCTGTTCTCAGGTTAAAAGAAAAAAAAAAAAAAGAAGAGATGAAATCATGACATCGGTGGAGCAGCTAGCCAAAATACCCGTTCAGTATTAATCATATGTATATCCCAAAAGAAGAGGGGGAGAAGGAGTCCCTGGTGCAAGCTAAGGACTATAAAACCATGTATTCAGAATTCTACCTGGGAGATCCCATGGCTCACACTTGTTGAGGTCGACCTCAGTGATTGCTCTTGCACTGAAATTGGCCTCAGATATCTTCTGGGTCAGGTAGTAGGCGATGAGCTCTTCATCTGTGGGGTGAAACCTAAATCCGGGAGGCAACTGCTCCTCCTTAGCCCCTCCTTCCATATCTTGTCCCCCTCTGTCGTCAGGAAACCTAAAACCTTACACAAAATTATCAAGACACTCAACGTGCAAAAATTGTATGCTACTCAAAACTTTGAATCTCGTATGAACAAGCTCAAGCTGTGAATAAAAGAAACATTAACTCTTGAGCTGGTTGAGGACAGAGTCCTTGACCTACTTGAGGACTATCTCTGAGTGCAGATAGAGAATTAGGATTTGGAAGAGAAACCAACATCAAAACCAGAGCCTAATTTCGGAAAATAGTGTTGTTATTGGCTTGTCTGCGCAACAAAAGGACGGAAGAAAAGAAGGGAAAGGGGAGTGGAGGTTTCTGGTCAAGGAAAAACACATGGCAGCTCTATCCTTTAGCCCTTTGTCTCTTGGATTATTCTTCAGCGAAGCCACAACCCTATCTTCTCACCATGCCAAGAAGTGTAAGATTTAAAATTTTGGTATGGAGAGTGTGTTGAAGAAGCTCTTACCAACTAAGGGTCTTCACTCTCAAGATGATGAATGGATTAATATCCTCCAATTAATATGTCATTAAAACTAGGTAAGCGTGTGGTCGCCTGTTCTCCCCCATTGCTACTGCAATTTTACTATTTTACCCACGCCCGATGAGCATAGTAATGAACTTGTGATCACACTAGCATATTTCATTTCTATCACTAATACAAAAGAATGATTATTATAAGGTTTATTTCATGGATGCTTTCTTAATAGCTTTTGCAATGCGCAGACACCAAGCTTATGTCTATTCTAATTTTGAGTACTAAACTATTTCTAGAATTTTATGTGATAGGACACAAAGCTTTGATGTCTGTGAAACTTTTCACTCAATCTTGATTATATTAGGCCACAAGATAAGTTATTCTTAGTGAATCAAATATTTAAAATGATTTTTGCAGTTTTTTGTGAAATAAATGTAAGTAATCAATGTATAACCAAAAAATTAGTGATTATTTAGCTAAATCTACACAGCAAGTTATTCTTAATTGACTATGCCCGAAGTAATAAATTATTTGCAATGTTAGAAAATTATACACATCCTTGAGCAATTGATGCAAATGATCATTACCTTCCAATAATTGTGGTTTTCTTCTTAAAATATTATTTATTAATTGTCTAACTTTATTTTTCCAGAACTCTGATCATGATATATATGATGTTTGATTATACAAGTTCCCAATATCTTCCCTAAATATCCAATTTTGTCCCACCCCTTGATTAAATTAGTAATCAATATTCTATCATGCAACAGTTTTGTTTTAGTAGCTTTTTTTTTTTTTTTTTTTGAGGATAGTATTAATAGCTAATCTATAGCATTGTAAGCATTTTGAAGGTATACTAGAAACTCTAGAAACGCATTATTGTAAGCTTATGTAATCTTATTCAACACCAACTTTTTCTTCTAAAAAAAATAGAAAGATAAACTCATTAATGCTTATTCATGTTATGAGTCTCTTACATGTCAAATTAGAAAATAATAATAAAAATAATATGTTTAAATTTAGAAAATCTATCTTTCATGGGAGTTCTTCATGAGTACTTGAAATAATAGTTCGGGATAAAATTGGCATAAAATGCCAAGTAAGACAATAGAAGACGAATACGACGCTGACCGCGTCACGTAACATATCGCGCTCTCCTCCTTAGATTCCGAGTTTCTGACCAAACGCCCAAGCGGTCGGCAATACGCCACGTGCGGGTGGGTCCCACTCTCGCAGCGGATCCTGGCCATTCGATCCCTCCACGTCACCCTTGGCCCCACATGTCGTCCCAATCAACCCCTTTGACCCGGGGAGCAGTCGGTCAGGCGAGCCGGGTCCGGGTCCCCTCACGAGCAAACCACCCCCCAATTAAATATTCAAAGAAAAAGCATATATCAAAGAGATCTCCATTTGGATTCTCTGCTGCTTAAAACTAGGGTTTTGTGGGGTACGCTTAGGTATTCCCTTTGTTGCTTCATTCCTTTCAAAGGTTTTTATGTGATGAAGCCCTTTTGTGCTTGTATGGCAAATTCCAGTTAGTGGGAATGCTTGGAATTGACTAGTACTTTTATTGGGGTACTGGAAGACATTGATAGTTGGATGCTTTTGTGTTTTAGCTCACAAATTTATAAGAGATCTCTTAAGGAATAAAAAGTAGAGTTCTCATTATTCACAAAATTAAATCATTGTTTCACTGGATTCTTGCATAATTTTTTTTTTTCCCCCTTTCGAGAGTGGGTAGGAAACATGGTCTCCCTCTGTCTCTCTTCTACACAACGCAACAAGATCTAGCTATAATTTGTCTATCGGGAAAGCAAGACTAGGGTTTCTATTGTATTGGATCTGATATGTTTAAAATAATCCTTTATGTGGTTTAGCCTAGTTGCACTCCAGTCTCAATTGTAGAAGAGCATGTTTTGGAGTTTTATGTTAAGCAGTGGTGTACGAGTGATATCTCTTATCCGGTTCCTATGTTAATAAGATGAACGGGTGACCAATCTGGCACTGAATACATGGATAGTTATATGGCATGGTACCAGATGCGTATATTTATCTATCTATATGTACACACACTTTAGTCTACTCATCAATTATCTCTATATGGTTTTGTTTTCGAGAATCTCTCATGCACGTATCTACTATCTACTAGACGCTATATATCATGGTTGGGGATTATTCTTCTGTGCTTGATCTTAATCTATCTCCTATTCTTCTGATCTGAAGACCTCGTGGGGAGTATCAAACAATTGATCTCGTTCGCTTATTTGAAGTTTCATATCTGTGGTTTTGTACCATGGTCCGCCAAAATTATTGTACCTGAACAGGGCATTCCAGGAAAGATTTAGATAAAAGTAAGAAGTTTTGTCTTGAAGTTTGATATTGCATGTCATTAGTAGAAATGCAAAACCAATTACTCATTCACTCTAGCTTCTTATTTAACTAGATCAGTACAGAAGCTAACTATGTTCAGTGCCAGTTTCGCCCTCTGCCAGCATCTTTCAATGCTTCCTTGGTGATGGCTATGGGAAGACTCACGGATGGTACCTTTGTATATAGTGATGAACAAGCTTTTCTAAAGTCTGCTGGCTTTACTTATCAAACACTTAATTACCTGGAAAGAAGTAAATTTTGAACTCATTCTCCTGTTCTCCACCCACCATCTGGCCTCTTTCTATGAATCACATCTTAGAAAAATATGTGGGCAGTGTCTCTATCAACCCCTCAACCATATATAACTGTGTGTTTAGCAATTGCATACCTAGAAGATATTAAGATGATATATTTAAGTTTGACTAACATCATTAACAGATATCTTTTTAAAGCTGTTTCAAAATAATGCGAGCTTAGAATTAATATTTTTACGTTGTTAGGTTGTTTGCATCTGTCAATGCATCTAACCATCATAAATGTTTGGAATAAACTTCAACATTAATATCTTTAATGATGATATACAGGATCATGCTGGCATGGTGACAGACATCAAGCAAGAAATATCCTTCTTCCCCTTAGTGGTTAGGCTTATGGTTGGTACTTTCGGAGTGGTATGACCATCAGATAATAAAATGTTCAATTTATGGTGTTACATAAACCGTATTTATAGGGAATTCCATCATAATAAAAAAGGTCACGATTCAGGCTTGCTTCCGAATAATTCAAAATCCTTTTTCATGATATTTTTTCCTCTTTTTGTGCAGTGAATGCACGCAAAATTCTGCAATAACTTGCCCTCCCTTTCCTAATTGTATATTTAGGTTGAAAATGGAATTCATCCTCTATATTCCTTCTAATAAAAGATACATGTACATGCCCTCTGCAAGCAGCAAAAAAATGCAAGAAACATTAATAAGAAAACTTTCAGACATAAAATGGTTTCATGAACTGAAAATGAACACTTTGATTTTACTTCAAAATTTCCTGATAGTTACACAGACATGTGTTAGAGATCACTTCATCCAGGCATATCATGTGGATTTACATGCGATCATGCTTACATCCTGCTTCTGTAATTCAGTTGAATGACCGATGGTGGCCTGGTAGATTCATGGGGTATGGCAATGAGGATTCTCTAGAAGCAAATTAACAACTGACTGCGAAATCTTAGATTTTTGTTTGTCATTTGCTTGTCAAATACTTCAACATAAAAAACTTTGTTGCGGCTTCGACCTCGTCAACATTGCGTTCTCGAGTGGGACTCTCAGCTTGATACACTGAATCTATGAAGGCAAGAATTTTTTTTGGTACCGTTACAAAGTTGTTTAAAGCTTTAAAAAGTGGAATGCATTGATATATTTCTTCATTGGGGGTTGGAAGTTATTAGTGGTTGAATGCAAGAAAGAAATTATAACTAATCAAGTATTGTTGAACTGATAACTAGGGTCTCATAAAAATGAGTTACATCATAAAAGTGACTCACCAGAAAGCAAAAGTAAATTAAAGAGTTGTGAATGCCTGATTGATGGTTTTCACTTATAATTTAGAAATTTTCTGTGTTTCTGATTTTTTGTAGACTTCAACTAAATTGTTCACACTGATATAGCATTTCAGATTCTTATTCTTTAAGAGCCATTTTCTTGCAACCGTTCTTCCTTTTAAAACAAGATGTTCAAACACGCATACATAATTAACATGATATTAACGTCACAAGAGAGTGAACGCTATAACATTTTATTGGCATGTATAATTCAATTGTCATGGTTTTCAATTTCTATGTGCTCTTCCTTTTACTGGGAAGATTCTCATCTAACCTCTATGCGTTGTTACAATCTTCGTGACAAGAACTATATATTCAGGAATGTTAAGTGTTTTTTGGTGATAGGAAAGAAATCATGCAATTAACTTTATGGATGGCATCAAAATTCTAAAACATGTGATCATGAGCCGAGACCAACTTGTTTTGGGATTAAATTACAGATGAGTTGAATTGAGTTAGAAGGATGATAGCTGCACTAGTGAAGGAAGGCTTTGTAAACTTGTATATTACAGTCTCATCCATTCAGCAGTCTCTGATGATTAACCAATCATGCAGAAATATAATATGCTCTTGCTCCCTTAAAAACCTAAATAACAGATAAAAGCTCTATATATGTTAATACCATTCTAAGAATTCTTATCAAATATCAACAAATTCACAGATAACAAAGCTTGATCGAGACCACTGATATAGACATTACTTATAATTTTTATGTATATATGTTAACAGAAATAAGCTCTTATAGTTGAATTATCTTTAAATAATTCTATGTCATGTTGCAAGGAATTCATAGTAGTCAGTTTATATAGAAAATTAACTTAAATGGTCATGTTGAGATTCACACGGTGGAAAGCACTTTTTACAATAATGTCAGCAAAGAAATGGAAGACTAGAACATGGTTCTCTTGAATTACTTGTCAAGCACTTCAAAATAGGAAATTTCGTGTGAGTTTTGATCAATATCATGACATTATCAGATAGAACAAATGGGTGGATTAAATAATTCATCGCTGATCAGTGGATTAGTTTTGTTACCTTTTTATGACTACTGCATATAAAAGCAAGATTATAGTTGTTGGGATTGAGATAGAACCAAGATTGACCTCTGAAAATTTTGATGAGTTACTGAACCATTTTCAGAGGGCATCAATTAATTATAAGAGTGGTTATATGACATGCTGATAGCTTTTTCAAAGCTGCTCAAATCATGACTGTAAACAACGACTGGCTTCAAGATTTTCGTTCACATCAAAGTTGTTTGTTGGAAAGATAAACACGCTACCGTTTGTCGCAGACATCTCAACACCATTGCTGCAATTTGTCTACTAAGCATTCTTTATATCAAGATTGAAACATTCAGCAGACGCGTGTAGCATTATTAAACTGAAAGTCTATGTAATATCCATCAACTTAATTAAACGCTGAGCTATAGCATGACCTCAAATCTTCAAGCGCAATGTGATTCTGATATTCAACAAGAATTAATTATTTTTCGATGATTTATTGATGAAGACAGGTTCATACATTTGTATCTGAATCTTCTATTTGAAGCTCTCTATCTCTCTCTCTCTATCACACACGCACACACCACGCTTGCTGCTGGATTCAGTCAGAAATTTTGATAATACTGGTAGCTCAATAATGATATCTTCCACTCAAGGTGTACTCCAAACTTTCGAGTATAAAGTTTGATAACTTTCTTGAAATTGTTAATCTTCACCCATAATACGGCAATGAAAAAGTTTCGGACACCACCAAACCAATTTGCAATGAAAAAGTTTCGTACACCACCAAATTGTCCTTCGGCGTGACAAAACTACTTGTGAGGGGAGTGAGTGATAGGTAGTTCACAGAGAGAGGCATAACGTGGAGAATGCTCTAAGGTCGTTTCCCCACTTCACTATTTTTTGGGTTAAAATGGTCGGCCAAAACGTCAGTAGAGTGATCAGTAAGACTAGGTAGGAATGTTGCTTTCAGCCATCCCTGTCAGTAGATTTACTTATCAAACACTACAATAATTTTATATTGATCTCATATCTGGATAACGTCCATTACACTAAGTGGTTGCTCACCCCACCCCTGGCAATTTAATCATTCATGAGACATCAAGTAGCAACACGAAAGATTAAAGCTGTTTGTTAAAATCATAAGCGTTGTTCTGAATTCAGATGTCCATCCATGAGATTTTCATTGGTGAGGAACGCATTAAATGAACCTTTTAAGCTGCTAGTTTCAAGTATTTTTAGTCCTTCAGCAAAATCTAACCCTTCTGGGTGTCGCATTTATTTGAGCCATGTAGAATTCAGAATATGACCCTTATTTTTTTGATAGGATCCCTTTGTTTTGGTTTTAGTATTAATTTGTAATCCACCATCCAGCCTTCTCACATGTGATATCAGTTTTGCTCTCTCTCTCTCTCTATCCTTGTGAAGATCTATCAACCTAGCCTTAAAAGAAAACAAATGAGGGACTTCCGGCAATATATGGAATTAGACAGTCCTAGTATCTTTTCCCCACTCGTAGTTTTTTTTTTTTGGAAGAAAATTATGCTCATCCCCACTCGCAGCTTTGGACTGTTCCTCTCATACCAGTTCTCTCTCTCTCTCTCTCTCTCTCTCTCTCGGGATAATGCCTCAGACGCTAAATCTCATTAACTGGTAAGCTCTAAGATGCTTGTGAACTGTTGCTTTGATTCTGATATGGAAACAAATAAATGGCATACATGCGAAAGCACAATAATATTTGTAAGCTTTTATTGACGCAAATGACTAATTACCGTACTAGTGTCCGAGTTTTCTTTGGGTTGGATTTAGACAAAACTTACGAGGCTCTTCAGGTTAGGGCCTTGTGCAACCAGTGTTTTGTGGATGATGGACTTGGCGGAGCTGATCTGGGGAGCATAGCATTGTAATTCATAGAGATGACGCAAAGAGGCTCTAGAATTGCAACACAAGAAGATAAGAAATACATGCTGTCTGCAATAAAATCTGATCAATTTTTGAAATAATATCTAACTTAGATGTTTTGATAATGAAATAATGTTTAGTGATTGAATCCTGTTGGAGCTAAATAAATGCTAATAGTATGTAAATGGCATCACATAAATAATAGAAGATAAAGCCAATTAATGGAATACAAGTTGGGCTCAAATCCACTTCAAAAAATCTTCATTTCAACTACCAAAAATCTAAAAACATCACTTACAAAATATGCAGAAAATCAACAATTAGGAAATAAATTTTCTTGTTGTAATCTTTCTTCTTTTTGCATTAAAAAATATGCACTTTGGGGCTTCTCCTACCAATCTTTCACCATGCTCTTCTTCTTTTCAGAAAAAATCAAAAGACACCCTCTTCTCGTTATAACCCATGGGTTGATTTTTCTATCCTCTTTTACATAAAATGGGAGCCAACTAAAAGACTATTAAGTACATAGACAAAATAGAAATTACATAAAATGCCATAAATAAAAGGGCAAAAGAGGAACCTTTTAAATCATGTTTATATTTCCAATATCCCCCTTAACCCAATATTCAAAAGTTTTCATACCCAACATGCCCTTCAATCTTCTAAACACACCATGCTTTAATGGCTTGGCAAAAATTTACGCTACTAAAGACTTGTAATATATTAATTTTACTATTTTCTCCTTTATATGCTCCTAGATAAAATGACAACAAGTGACAATATACTTCTCTCATGAAACACTAAATTTTTAGCCAAACCAATTACCGATCGATTATCAACAAAAATCTCCATGGTACTTTTTTGAGTAAAATTCAAATATTTCAATAATTTTTTTAACCAAATAACATGACAAATGGTAGAATTTGCCACCATGTACTCTACCTCATAAATTTACAAGGTCACAATTAGTTGCTTTTTGGAGGACCAAGTGAATGCATTGTTTCCCATAAAGAAAACATAACTGGAGATGCTCTTTCTTTCATCCAAATCTCTATCCTAATCACTATCGGAGTAACTAGAAGGCTATAATCATATGAATGAGAGTAAAGTAAGCCATCATTGAGTATACTTTTGATATAGCATAGGATCCACTTAGTGGTTATTAAGATGTGAATGATCCAATGCTTCCATATATGATGCAGGATTTTTTTATATATGGAAGATGTTTGATGCAGAATCTTTTACATATAAAAAGATGTTAATTAGGGATTGACTAAATTATTTGATCAATATTTAATTTTTATACATAGATTTTTTTTCTTTAAGTAAAAGCAAGCTAAGAATTTCTTTATTTGTTGTTTCTTTTTTCTACTGATATAAGTCATTGTGCTTATAAATTGTAACTCCTTGAGTGTCCTTGGCATCAATGAATTGAATTTCTTTTTTTACTCTCAATTATCTTGAAGGTTTTCATGGCTTCTACATTCACTTTTTTTCTTCTCGAGTTATTCGAGAATCCTAAATGGTGCTTCGGATTTATCTTTTCCGTACTTTGAGCTATGTCAATATATCTACTAATCAATCCAACACTGCATAAAGAATATTCCATCTTATGCAAGTGAGATATCTATGACTTCCAATTAAGCTTTTGAAGTAAGTAGGATCAACATTACCACTTCCAATACTCTTTCTCAACTCCAAACCACTTTCAAGGGGGATATATATTAACCAGATTGCAAGACTTCATTCTAAACCTCTTGAGAATCTCTTTTATATAGCCACTTGAGAAGAGAAAATCTCATCTTATATTTGCACCACTCCAATACCAAGAAAGTGAGCCATCAAGCCAATTTCCATCATTTCAAGTTCTTGGATCATGCTTTTGTTGAATTCATCAAACAAAGTTGGATTTTGTCTGTGAAGATCAAGTCATTAACATAAAGATATACAATCAATACATGTCCATTAGTAGTTACAGCATATATATATAAAGCATGCTCACAAGGATATTTCTAAAAGCCATTGTTATTAAAATACTTATCAATCCTTATATTCCATGCTCTTGGTGCTTGCTATAATCCATAAAGGATCTTCTTCAACTTATATACTTCATCTTTGTGATCTACTCTAGCATACCTCAAAGGTCACATAAATCCCTTCTTCAAAAAGACCATTTAAAAAAGCTGATTTTACATTAAATTGATAGATCTTCCACTTGTGTTGAGCCACTAAAAAAAAGACTAATCTAATTATTTTTAATCGAGTAACAGGATCAAATATTTCATCAAAATGAACTCCAGATTGTTGCTTATAACCCTTTCTACCAACCTTGCTTTATATCTTTGAACTTCTTTCTCTATATCTTTCCTTATCTTATATACCCACTTCACACCAATAGCCTTTTAGCCTTATGGTAAGCATGTCAAAGTCTAAGTGTCATTCTTCTCCATTGCTTTGATCTCTTCATGCATTACTTTATTCCACTTGTCTTCTTGCATAACCTCTTCAAAGTATATAGGATCATAATCTATGAAGAAATAATATAAATTTAAATTGTCATCTTAATTCTCCATAGTTTCATAGACGTCTTCAAGCTTCTTATTTTAAGTGATCTTTCATTAGAATTTTCTCCTGATGATGAGGAAGGAGATCCTTGAGGAGGTGAATGTGGCTCATCCTCAACTTATGTTGGCAATTTCTTTTGTTCAAGTTGTAGCTTAACTAGAGTAGTGTCAGTTTGGTTCCAATCTCACATGCCTTATTCTTCAAATACAATATCTCTACTCATGATGAACATCTTTTTGATAATTGGATTGTACAACTTGTAGCCATTACTTTGTTAGATGTATACTTTAGAAGTCAATCGAACTGACACATTAATTATTTTTAGGATATAATTTCATACTTGATTTAATTATTTAGGATAATTAGTTTTCATTCATATAGTGCATATGTCCATGAATCATCCAGAAAATTAATTAGATGATGGCATATATTCTCAAAAGTTAAAAATTTAAGGCATGTGTCATTGATAGTTAATTTTTAAATTAATCCTGATCGATGGATCATTATAGAAACGGTGATTGATCTGGTTAGATTGATGCATGAATCGCTTTTCTTAGAATAGACGAGTCTTGAGTCTACAGTGTGTAGATATTAGAACAAGAGTGCAGATATTTGTTAGAAAATAAAAGTATCGAATATGACCAATATGAGAAACCACTTGGATGTCTACTCACTCGTCAGTATTGAAAAATATGTCTCAAAGTCAATTGTCAGCCTGTTGACGATCGTGCTCATACTTGTAAATGCATATGAATTTTTATTAATAAAATTATTTGGCTTTTTTATCATAAATTTTATCCATTTTATTTGAACTCCTATATTGTGATGAAGTTCTTACGACTATATTTAATTGACAAAGGAGGATTTATCGTTTAGTCCTTAAAAGTATTCATGATTGAATGATATGCTGTTAATAGGATGATAGCAATATCAAGTATAACTTGTTGTATGCTATATGAGTTAGTTGTCCTCTTAACCAAAAATTGGAGATACTGGTATGGCATATAAGTGGAATGTAAGAATACATTCACATCGAACGTGATCAATTGTCCAGCACTCTGCTGTCAAGAGTAGCTCGTGAAGGGTATGGATATAAGTATCCCTTAGACCTGAGATCACCATGGTGACTTGTAAGCAACTCACCATACTTTAATGTCGAACCATTTGAGTTTCTAATTTAGTAATGAAAAGATACTGGATGCAGTCAAGTACTTATCAAGTCGGTGTGTGAGTCAAGATGAAATTAATCTCTCTAAATTAGTAGGAGATATGCATCAGTATATTTCAAATTAGTAAAATCTTGATCAGGATAATTCATGTGATAGATTTAAAAAGTTGAAATACAATGTGGTCGACTATATAAGGGCTGATAGTCAAACCCTAGGTCACCTTGAGCATTCACTACAATAAAACAGGTTATTAGTGACAAAAAAATTTATCGCTAATAAACGATTTTTATCTCTAATAATATTAATGATAAAACTTTGGTCGCTAATATTTCATCGAAAATAATCTCGTCATTGATAATATTTTATGATGAAAAAAAATATCGTCGCTAATAGAAGATGTTTGCGATGAATATTTTTCATCGTAAAAAAAATTGATGAAAAAATTTAATCTAAAAAAATATATTTATGATGAAAATTTTTCATCACTGTTATTTGTTAAACTTTTAGCGATGAAAATTTTCATTGCAAAAAACTATTTTTGCAAAGAAAATAATTCATCATTATTAATTTAATAAAATAATTATTTTAAAAAAAATAAATAATATTAACAGTGAAATAAATTCATCATAAATAAAATTATTTACGATGAATATTTTTTCATCACTGTTATTTATATATTTATTGATAAATTAAATTATGTTAGTAAAATATTTTTAGCGATGAATATTTTATCGAAAATAATTTCATCATTAATAATTTAGTCATATTTTTTAAAAAAAATTATGAATATATATTTTAAATTTATAAGTATAATATTTTTTATAAATAAAAAAAATAAAATAAAAAATTTACATAATAAACCGATAAATAAATTTTATTATTTTATTATATTAAATTAAAATTATAAGATATTTAAAATAAAAAAAATACATCAGTAAGCCATCAAATATCGACATCTGGAGAATGAACTGGAGATAGGGAGCGCTCAACGGAGCTCAGACCGACGATAGAGCTTGGATCGACCTACTGCTGCCTCATCAGCTGTATTGTTTGCTCCATCTGTGCCATCCGCTCGATTATCTAGATCTGAAAGTACTGATAGTTGTCGACGCGTGCAGGCAACTCTTGAGCTCACTGTCGATCCTCGACAGCCTGCTGTCGATCCTCGACAGTCTGTCTCTGTACCTCCGTCAGCCGAGCCTCACATGCAGAATGGATGTCCGTCATAGATGTGTGTGAGGATGTGAGAGCAGTGATCCCATACCTTAGATCTCTAACATAATAGAGTCTCGTACCGAGCATCCGATCACAGATCTCATCATCTGTGGGTGCGGTCTAGCCCTTAGGGATAGACTGGGATCTAATCTCGATCATACGATCTTGAAAATTAAAATTATAGTTATTTTAATTTTATAATAAAAATCAGATTGTGAATAAAAAATAATTAAAAAAACTTACAAAGAACTCCTGACTCTCCATCATCCACTCCCCCGATCATCGCTGGTGGGTCTGCTGGTAGATCACTACAAGAGAAGATATTTTTAGCGATGAAATTATTTACGACGGATATAATTTCTGTCACAAATAACAATGTCAACGATGGTAAAAATTTTTTATCGATAATAAAAAAATATTTATGATGAATAAATTTTTTTATCATAAATAAAAATAATTAGTGATGAAAACATTGCTTGCATCGTAATAAATAGAATATTTATGATGAAAATTTTCATCGTAAATAAAAAAATATTTTTTAAATAAAAATATAGACATATTATCGATGAAATTATTTTCATCAAAAATACTAAATTTTTTTTTGATGAAATCAGGTTTTGCGTCATCAATAATATTATTTACGATAATTTTTTTTCATCACTAATAAGTCAAAAAAAATTAAAAATTAGATATTTTTAATTATTTATGATGTAAATTTTAGTCGTAAATAATTTAACTATTTACAACCAATAAAGATTTTTTATCACAAATTAAAAATATTAATGATGAATAATTTTATCGTTAATAGTTTAAAAAGTTAGATAAATTAAAAATTTAAAATAGAATAATTAGTTGCGACAAAAATATAACATCGTAGATCACAAAATATTTGCGATAGAAAAAAAATTTCATTAGAAAATATGAAACATTTACGATGAAATATTTCATCGTTAATAATTTAAAAATAAAAAAATATAAAATTTTAAAAAGTAAGTTATTTAGGATGCTAATAGTCTTTTTTTCGTGATAAATTTTTAGACAAAAATATTTTTTAAATGAAAAACTAGTCATTTTCATAACGATGAAAATATTTTCATCGTTAATATGAATATTAGCGATGAAAAAATATTTTTCATCATAAATATTCAAATTTTAAAAATTTAAAAATAAAAGATAATTTACGATGGAATATTTTTATCATAAATAATGAACTATTTACGATGATAAATCATATTATCATCGTAAATTTTTATTATTAATAATAAATTATTTTCATCACTAATATTTAAAAAAATAATTTTAAATTAAAAAAAAACTAAACTATTAGCAATGCCATAAGCTTTTTCTGTCGTTAAAATGAGTTTTAACGATGGAATATTTCATCGTTAATGGTTAAAAAATTTTAAAAATTAAAAAAAAATATATATTGAAGGATATATATTATAATAAATATTACTATATTTATAAAAATTATAAGATAATTTTAAAAAATAATATGTATAAAATAAAGTTATGTAGAATATCAAAATATGTGTATATAAAAGGCACGTGAAAAGTCATGGCCTACGAAAATTATGTTGTCATAAATGTTGGGATATGAGAGGGTCGAAGTGGATGGGGTTGATGGAAGCATGCTCGAGATGATTACTTTTATTTTATTCCTACTTTTTATCATGATATTTTTTCTTGTGATTTTTGTCATTCTAATATGCCTTTCTTGAGTCTTTAATTGTTTACATTCAAAAGTTATATTTTTAACCTTTAGTTTTGATTCAAAAATAAGATAGATAAATATCAATTTGTTTAGTGCAAGAAATAAAATATTATTCTATTCATATTATATAAAGTAACATATAATTTTGTATATATAAATTAATATATAATATTATTTGGAGTAAAATGAGTATGTCGATTAAAATCTTTTTCTATCTTTGTTTGATTAGTCCATCTTATGTTTTGAGGTTGCCCTCTCCAAAATACTCTGAGACCCCCAAAAGTGGAGGTAAGATTTGATCCCATTTCAGTTGATACAACAATCAAAGACTTTACCAACTTAATATGTGTATATATATACATATATACATACACACACATATATATATATATAGACACACACATATACATATACATGTACACACACATACATACATACATATATATATATATATATATATATATATATATATATATATATATATATATATATATATATATATATATATATATATATATATATATATGATACAATGCCGGCGTGCCGGGGATGGCCGCCTGGGTTGGGATGGTGGCCCGCGGCCACGTGGGGCCTATGGGCCGCGGCCACACAGTGGTGGCATTCTACGGTCGGTGTGCCGGGGACGGCCGCCTGGGCCAGGATGGCGGGCCTGCATGCCGGGGCCTACGTGCCAGGACTGACATGTCAGGCACGGTGCCAGCATGCCGCGGCTGGCGTGCGTGCCGGGGCTTGGGGCTGGGGCGGGGCGGGGCGGGTCAGGTTGGATCGGGTCAAGTCGGGCTGGGGCTAGTCGGGTGGAGTCGGGTCGGGTCGGGTTGGGCCGAGTCGGGCCAGGATGGGGCAGGTTGGGTCGAGTCGGGTCGGACTAGGGCGAGTTGGGTGGAGTCGAGTCCGATCGGGTCAGGCTGGGGCGAGTCGGGTGGAGTCGAGTCGGGTCGGACTGGGATGGGTCGGGTGGAGCTAGGGGGGTTGGGTCGGGTCCGGTCGGTTCCGATCCGTGCCAAGTCGGGGATGGTAGGATCTGGGCCAGGTCGGTTCCGGGCAGGGCCGGGATAAGGCGGGTTGGGCCGGGTAGAGTCGGACTGGGGCGAGTCGGGTGGAACCGGGTCGAATCGGGCTGGGGTGTTTCGGTGGAGCTAGGACGGGTCGGGTCGGGTCCGGTCCGTGCTGGGTCGGGGATGGTAGGGTTTGGGCCGAATTGATTTCAAGTCGGGCCGGGATGAGGCGGGTCAGGTCGGGTCGAGTCGGGCTGGGGCGAGTCGGGTGGAGCTGGGTCGGGGCGGGTCAAGTGGAGCCGGGGCAGGTCGGGTCGGGCTAGGGTGAGTCGGGTGGAGCTGGGTCGGGTCGGGTTGGGGCGGCTCGGGTGGAGCTAGGGCGGGTCGAGTCAGGTCAGGTTCGGTCCAGTCTGTGCCGGGTCGGGGATGGTAGGGTCCGGGTCGGGTCGGGATGAGGTGGGTTGGGCCAGGTCGGGTCGGCCAGGGGCGAGTCGGGTGGAGTCGGGTCGGGTCGGGTTCGGGGTGGATCGGGTGGAGCCGGGGCAGGTCGGGTCCGATCCGGTCCGTGCCATGCCGGGTCGGGTCCGGGGAGTGCCGGGCCGTGCTAGCGCACCCGAATTATAATAATTGTTGTATATTATTATAATTATTATATATTATTATAATTGTTGCATATTATTTTTTAGTGTTACTAGTGAAGTTAATTATTTGATTGATTATTTTTTCACTAACATAATGCACATTGCTGTTACTTGTTACAATTAAATTATTTTATATGCTATTTTGTATGCTGCTAAAATTATAAATAAAAAAGATATTTTTATTTAAAAAAAATTTATTAAAATTTTTTATCAAAAAATTTCAATACAAAGTTATTCTTTTTTGATAAATTAGAAATCCATCTTCGAATGCACGTTCAAAGATGGTACTTAAATTATATTGAGCCGTAGATTTCCGTTCAAATTTCGATCTTCATCGAGATAGAAATTTGGATGTCCCATATTCATATTTTTTTAAAAAATAATAATATTATTGTTGTTAATGGTTGATATTTTATTTCATTATGCTATTTGATTATTATTATTATTATTATATAATATTATATTTATTTACATCTCAATTGTTACAGATATGACACCAAGAGATAGACGACGACGGTCGCATTCACAGTTACCTGCAGACAGCTCAGAGGTTGAGGTGCCTTCACCGATCTCCATGGCCTCACCGGCTCCAGTGTCAGAGGGTCCTGCACTGGCAGGTCCCAGTGAGCCGACTACGACTGAGTCGGATCCCAATGAGGCGGGTCCCAGTGAGGCTGGTCCTAGTGGTATTAATCATTACATTTTATATATAATCAAATTTGATTCTTTTATTTGGATCATACTAATGATTTATTTATTATTATTTTAGATCAGTCTACATCGATGGTCAGACGAGGGCGAGGTCCATCGAAGAACCTCACTTTAGAGCGTTGGGGACGTGAGCATCCGAGACAGCATCTTCGGATAGAGATACCAACCGGCTACACCAAACCCATTAGGGGATGGTGTGAGCCATGGTAGATCGAGCTGGGCATCATATGCCGCAGCTATGTCCTGGTGATGCTCTTCAATTGGCGTCATGTTGTCCCAGCTCAGAGACAGATTTGCTACACCTACTTATAGGTAAAATAAATTATACTACGAATATTTAATTTGCATAGTATTCTTCTAATATTTGTTATTGACAGGATGTATTTGACATCGTCGATTTCGAGGATGATCGTGTGAGGCTAGCGATTGATACCCATCTATCCTTGTGCTTCAAGGATTATCGTGGTCACATGCATCAGCATTGGTATCGGATGGTGCAGGCTGATGGACAGGAGGCAGCACGGCTGCAGCCCTACGATAGCATCACCATCAACGATTGGACTACCATATGCCGGCATTACGAGGATCCGACATATCAGGTTACACATCTATTTTTTTTTAGATTTTAATGACTTAATCATTTATTTTAAATTATATTTATTATCTACTAATTTTACTGCTAATTTTACAGAGATAATGTGCCCAGAATACGGTGAACCGGATGAGACAGATCGTGCCACATTGTGGAGGTTCAAGATCATTTGCTCGCCATATAGAGCACATGGTACATATTTTTTAAATTTTTAATTATGATATATTTATCTAATTATTTAATTTCTTTTAAATAATTCTCAAATTGCAAAGAGATGCTGAGAGTGGTGAGCTTCCTGGTAGGATCGATATCTACCAGTGGACCCACCAGCAACGATCGGGGGAGTGGACGACGGGGAGCCAGGAGCTCTTTGTAAATTTTTTTAATTAATTTTTTATTCATAATTTGATCTTTATTAAAAAATTAAAATAACTTTAATTTTTATTTTCAAGATCGTATGACCAACATGAGATCCCGTCTACCCCTGAGGGCTCGACCGCATCCACAGATGATGAGATCTGTGATCAGGTGCTCGGTATGAGACCCTGTTATGTTAGGGGTCTAGAATATGGGATCACTGCTTCTTCATCTTCACGATCATCTAGGGCTGAGATCCATTCTACATGCCAGACTCGGTTGATGGAGGTGCAGAGATAGGCTGTCGAGGATCGACAGCAGGCTGAGAAGCGAGCTCAGGAGTTGACTGAATGTATCGACCAGTATCAGTAGTTCCAGATCCAGATGATGGATTGGATGGTGCAGATGGAGCAGACGATCCAGATGCTGAGGTAGCAGCAGACCGGTTCGATAAAAAATATTAGAAGATAAAAAATATTTTGGACACATCGTCTCTATAAAATTACTAGTAAAATTAGTAGATAAAAAATTTAATTTAAGAATAAATGATTAAGTCATTAAACTATAAAAAAAAAGTTTAGATATGTAACCTGATATGTCGGATCCTCGTACTGTCGGCATATAGTAGTCCAATCATCTATGGTGATGCTGTCATAGGGCTGCTGCCATGCTGCCTCCTCTCCATGATCCTGCACCACCCGATATCAATGCTGATGCGTGTGATGGCGATAGTCCTTCAAATGCAACGATAACTGAATGTAGATGGCTCACCTCACACGATCCTCCTCAAAATCAGCGATATCAAATACACCCTACCAATAACAAATATTAGAAGAATACTATGTAAATTAAATATTCATAATATAATTTATTTTACCTATAAATGGGTGTAGAAAATCTCTCTCTGAGCCGGTAGAACATGACGACAATCGAAGAGCATCATGGGGGCATAACTGCGATATATGATGCCTAGCTCAGTCTGCTATGGGTTACACCATCCCCTAATGGGTCTTGTGTAGCCGATCGGTATCTCGATTCAAGGATGCTATCCCGGGTACTCACATCTCCAACATTTCAGAGTGAGGTTCTTCGATGGACCTCGCCCTCGCCTCACCATTGATGAGGACTCACCTGAAACAACAATAAATAAATCATTAGTATGATCCAAATAAAAGAATCAAATTTTATTATATATAAAGTATAATAGTTAATACCACTGGAACCTGTCTCACTAGGACCTGTCGGTGCAGGACCCTCGACAGTGAAGCCGGTGCGACAACGAAGATCGGTGGAGGTGCCTTAACCTCTGAGGCATCTGTAGGGAGCTGTGAACGCGAACGTCGTCGTCTGTCTTCTGGTGCCATATCTGCAGGAATTGAGATATAAATAAATATAATGTTGAATAATAATAGTAAAAATTAAATAATATTCTAATGAATACAATTATATCGCATACCATTATTGGAAGATAAAATTGAATGAAGAATATAGATCTACTCATCAACATTCATTTCTTCCTCGATATGTAGATCCTCATCTGAATCACAGTAATCGATATATGTATCGTCTTCTATCTCATCATCATTTATGAACTGATCGTCACCCTCCGACTCATCAAGATTAAATACAAAATCAGCTTCAACTTCATTGGATGGAAGATCAGCCCTATTCAAAGGTGTCGTTACAAGTTCTTCATCAACCAAAAGCTCAACTAATGTTTGTTCTTCTTGCTGAAAAGCTTCCTCTTCATGTAAATTCAAATTTTCATCCATCTCTAATCGAGTTGGTATGTCATATACATCTCTAGGTATTATTTTTTGTATAATATGCCAATTATCTTAATACTTTAGATCTTTCAAATATATTACTTGTTTCGCTTGAGTTGCTAATATATACGATTCATTTTAGTACCATATTCGTGCAAGATTTACACTGATAAATTGTGAATCGATATAAATATCGATCTTTTTATTACCAATATCCCACCATTCACACTAAAATAAAAATACAGAATTACTGGACCCACACTTCAGTTCTATGATATCTACCAGTATACCATAATAATCAATCTCTTCTTCTCCTTCATATCCTGTTGTAGCAATTTCATTATTCTGGATCTGTCGTTGCATCATAAGCTCTCTTGTGTGAAATCTCATTCCTTTTGTGATACAGGATGTGTAATGATTAATCCTTCGATCGAGATCACATGCTAAATCGTATAACTCATCGGTCGCACCCACTTCTTTATTGAAATACTTATGTTTCATCTATGTCATAAAATAAAAAATTATGTTGGTTTAAATAATATTATTTATAAATAAATAAATAACGTATCACTAATACAACTTACAAGATCACCAAATTATTTTATAAATTCTCTCCAATATCGATCATCGGCATCCATATTATTCTCTCTACATAGTATACTTTTGTACTCACTATAAGAAGTTACGATTTTTAATTTTATATCAACATAAAATTTTTTTTAAAATTAAATAGTATGGTAAGATGATATTTACTGAATAAAATCTTTAATTTTTTTATAATTATTTAAAACGTAAAAGTATACTTTGGATAGCTCGTTCACATCCATAAATTCATATCTCCTTGCACCAGTAGGTCGAACCGTTTGTTTAAATATATACAACGTCGGTTCATTATCACCCCATTCATGGTTTGCGTTACGATCTACACGATTGAATCTTATTTCGATATCATCAAGATACATCGAACAGAACGTGGCACACTCAGTAGCTACATATGCTTCCGCTATAGACCCTTCAGGCCTTACTTTATTGCGCTTATATTTTTTTAAGGTGCACAAAAATCTGTAAATAAAAATAAATTAAAATTTTAGAAATATATTTATATCTTATAATTGATATGATAAAGTACGTATAATTTTTTTACCTTGCAATAGGATAGGTCCATCGATAATATATCGGTCCGACCAAAAGAGCTTCCTTTGAAAGATGAACGGCCAGATGCACCACAACATTAAAAAATGATGGTGCAAAAATTTTTTTTAACTTACAAAGAATGAGTACAATATCTTTCTCTAATCTCTCAAATAAGTTAATCTTTAATTTTCGACAACACAATTCTCGGAAGAACACTCCTAGCTCAATCATTGCAGTTTGACCATCACCACCCAAATAACCATGCATGATCATAGGAAGCAAACATTGCATCATCACATGGGAGTCATGACTTTTCATATCGAAAATATTGCCGTTATTGTTTCCAACACACCACGATACATTTGAAGCGTATGCATCAGAAAACTTTACGATTTTGAACCATCCACAGAAATTCTTCTTTTTCTCTCCAAACAGTGAATAACATGCGAGGGGTATAAAAAATCTCTCACCTCGATAAACTAAATGCAGCTCCGATCGAATTCTCATTTTTTAAAAATTAAGATGAGCTTTTGTACCATCTTTTATTTTTTTTAAAATATTCAATACAGTACCCATGATATTATCACAAATATTTTTTTCAATGTGCATTACATCTAGATTATGATAAAATAGTAGCTACTTCCAATACGGTAGTTCAAAAAAGATGCTTTGCTTCGTCCAATTCAGCTCAGCTTCAGTACATTTTTACTTGCGAGTACCCGATATTTTTTCAAATTGGATGTTTTCAATGACTTCAAGTTATTCTAAAATTTTTGCTCCACTTAACTCCTTAGGCGGCGGACGTCGATCGGACTTACCATCAAAATATTGATTATAATGGATCTTTCAAGAATGATTAGCAAGAAGAAACCACTGATGACCCATGAAACATATTTTCTATTCGTACTTTAAATGTAAAGAGGATGTATCCCTATTGCATATTGGACATGCAAGATATCTTTTGGTGCTCCATCCAGATAAATTTTTATATGTCAGAAAATCATTTATGGTCCATAGAATCGAAGCATGCAACTTAAAATTACTTCGACTCACAAAATCATATGTCTGTACCTCATTTTTCTATAACTCCTTCAGATCATCAATTAAAGGTCATAGATATATATCAATTTCATTATCTGATGCTTTCGGACCCGGAATCAACAGTGACGTAAAAATAAATAGTTCTTTCGTGCACGTCCAAGGTGACACATAATATACAACTAGCATCATAGGCCACATGCCATAAGAGGTACTCAATTACCAAAGGAATTAAATCCATCTGTCACTAGACCAAGCCAGATATTACGCGGGTCACTCGCAAAGTGTGGATGCTTTGCATCGAAGTCTTTCCACACTAAAAAGTCGATCGGATGGCTAAGTATGTTCTCCTTCAAAATTTGCTGCTTATAATGTCATCTCATTTCTTCAGCTATCTTTGTGGACATATACAATCTTTGAAGTCTTGGAATCAATAAAAAATATCTTAAAATTTTTTGAGGTATCTTCTTTGCTTTCCTATTATCGATTTTGTATCTAGGCTCACCGTATTTCGAACATTCAGTTGCTTGTTTGTTATCCTTATAAAATAATATGCAGTCATTTTTGCAGGCATGTATAAAACTATAGCCAAGTCTTATTTTTCGCATGTATATTTTTGCTTTAGAATATGATTTCGAAAGTCTCTCTCCATCGGGCAGAGCTACTTTAATCAATGTTAAAATTTGGTCAAATGACTTCTGACTCCAATGGTTCAAGATTTTAATATGAAGCAATTTTATCAAAAATTCTAACTTAAAAAATTTTGTACAATTTAGATAGAGTGGCTCTCGTGAATCCCTTACAAGCTTTGTAAACTATTCAGAAGTCCCTTCTACCTCAAGCCGGATATTATGCTCATGATCAGAATTGCTTTCAGATGCAGCAGTATTCATGCATACATTTGAACAAGTATCTTAATGTAAATCATCTAACAATTCTTCAATACCACTATGTTCGATAGATCCAGCACCATCAGTACTATCATCTTCAGTATCGTCATTGTCGCGCACCACTTCATTCGGATCACCCTCCCCATGCCATATCCAACAGATATACTTCTTATCCATACCATATTGTAGTAGATGCTCCTCAACAAGTGTTATGTGATGATATATCAAATTGACACATCTTTTGCATGGACACTTTATTCGACTAGCACTGTCAGCCTTATGCCGTGCAAAGTCAATGAAATCTCGAACTCTTTTTCGATATTCAGGCAAAAAATACCTCTAGTATTCATCCAACTTTTGTTGATATTCATCTAACAACAAACACAAAATCATTAATAACCACAATAAAGTTTAGTGATATTCTTGATCTCGATCTGAATTTCGGACTGAATCACGTTTCGAATTCCAGCTAAAATCTCGATCCGGATCCAGATCCGGATCACTTGATACAAAATGCATGATCCTATCCTTTTCAAATCATTACTAACAGGTGCTTGATACAAAATGCATGATCCTATCCTTTTCAAATCATTACTAACAGGTGTGCTCCTATCCCTTTCAGAAAAATAATAATCTCATTATTGTTATTAGTGAATATTTTGTCTCATTTTCATGAAAATTTCGACAGCATCTCCCCATGGTTCTCCAAGTATACGATGTAGATATGGTGCCTATGCACCCTATCCACCATATATCCGGAGAACAATGGACAGATAACTACTGAATACCATATAATAAAATAAAATATCAACTATTAACAACAATAATATAATTACTTTTTCAAAAAGTTCGAATACGGGACATCCAAGTTTAGATCTCGATAAAGATCGAAACTTGAACGGGAATCTGTGGCTCAATATAATTTAAGTACCATCTTGGAACGTGCATTCGAAGATGAATTTCTAATTTATCAAAAAAGAATAACTTCATATTAAAATTTTTTCATTAAAAATTACAATAAAATTTTCTTTAAAATAAGAATATTTTTTTATTTATAATTTCAGTAGCATACAAAACAACACGTAAAATAATTTAATTATAACAAGTAACAACAATGTGCATTGTGTTAGTGAAAAAATAATTAGTCAAATAATTAAATAATTTTAGCAGTAATACTAAAAAATAATATGCAACAATTATAATAATTTCAGCATCATATTTCATCCTCATAAAGACCTGACCTGACCCGCCCCATCCCAACCCCACCTGCCCTAGCCCAGCTCGGTGCAGATCGAACCAGGCCCGACCCGACCCGACCTGCCCCGACTCCACCAGACCCACCCCAGCCCGACCCGACCCGGCCCGACCCACCCCATCCCGACCCGAACCGGAACCGACCCAGCCCGGACCCTACCATCCCCGACCCACCCCATCCCAGCCCGACCCGCCCCAGCTCGACCGGACCCAACCCGTCTCCACCCGACCAGCCCCAGCCTGACCCAACCCTGACCTGACCCGCCCTGCCCCAGCTTCGCCATCCCCAACCCCAACCCCAGCCTGACCCGACACGGCTCCACCCAACCCACGCCAGCCCGACCCAGCCCGACCCGCCCCATCCTAGCCCGAACCAAAACTGACCCGGCCCGGACCCTACCATCCTCGACCTGCCCCATCCCGATCTGACCCGCCCTAGCCCGATCAGACCCGACCCGGCTCCACCCGACCAGCCCCAGCCTGACCTGACCCTGCACGACCCACCCCGCCCTAGCTCTACCATCCCCGGCCCCAGCCCGAACCGACCTGGCTCCACTCGACCCATGCCAGCCCGACCAGACCCGGCCCGATCGGCCCCATCTAGGCCCGACACACCCCAACCCAGGCCTGACCCATCCGAACCCATATGTGCCAGGCCAGCAAGCCACACGTGCCCGGCCCATCTCCCGGCACAGCCGCGCCCCGACTTACCGTTGCTGACTCTAGCTCTGGCTCACCGGCCCCTCCCTAGCTCGTCGTCGCTGGCCCGGCCCACAGGCCCTAGCACAGTCGCGACCCGACCCCATCCTGACTCACCGTAGTCGGTGTCGGCTCGGCGGCGCCAACCCCTCCCCGGCCTGCCATCGCTGGCCCCGATACGCCCCGACATGCATGCCCCGGCACGCCCCGGCACACAGGCCCCACATGGAGACGGCCCGCAGGCCGCATGTGGCCGCGGCCAGCCGTCCCGACCCAAGCGTGCCATCCCTGGCACGTCAGCCGCGGCACGTCGGCCCTGTGCCGTTCCCCATCCCCGGCCCGAACCCACCCCAAAAATAAAAAAAAGAAGAGTCGACGTCGCCGGCTTCGGCTCGTCGACCTCGGCCCATCGTCGTCCCCAACCCGCCATCGCCATCGCCATCGCGGCCTGCAGGCCCCATGTGGCTGCGGCCCGCCATCGCCGTCGCGGTCCGCAGGCCCCATGTGGCCGTCGCCTGCCGTCCCTGGCACACCGTCCCCAGCACGTTCCCCGTCCCCATCCTCGGTCGAAACCCACCCCCCAAAAAAATAGAGATGAAGTCGACTCACCTCGACGGCAACAGTAGCGACGGAGGAAATCGAGATGGCAGAGGAAATCGGAGGCATGCGGGACGTCGGGGGGAGAGAAATCTCGCAAGAGGAGGAGGAAGCTGGACTGCTGGGGGGAACGAGGAAGAAAAATGGATTTTCGATGGGAGTTGATGGGATGTGGGTATTAGCGACGTAAATTTTCGTTGCTAATAATCAATTTTCATCACAAATAATTTGAAAAAAAAATATTTACGATGAAAAATTAATTTCGTCGCTAATAATTTCTGCCAAAAAAAAAATTATTGAAAAAATTCAGCCTCGAAAAAATATTATTGACAACAAAAATTTTCTATTTCATCTCTAATTAAATAATTAGCGATGAAATTTTTTTTCATCACTAATAATTAATAAAAAATAATTTTTTATTTAAAAAAGAATTTC
The DNA here is from genome assembly GCF_000442705.2 of Elaeis guineensis. Classification (NCBI taxonomy): domain Eukaryota; kingdom Viridiplantae; phylum Streptophyta; class Magnoliopsida; order Arecales; family Arecaceae; genus Elaeis; species Elaeis guineensis. The sequence continues at coordinate 2,177,641 of NC_025999.2, forward strand.
TCCCGACCAAGTCTTGTTCCCCGTATTATTTTCTTCCATTCATTTTTCATTCATCTCTTAGCCATAATAATGCAATAATATATATATATATATGTGTCTGTGTGTATATATATATAGCTGATGTAGTAAATATATCAACTTTCCAGAATATTTTAGTAATGAAATGGATGAACTATGGTAAGAATAAAAACTTGCAACAATTCTGCCGCTTCTGATCGACGATCATCTCGACGAAGTATGGGTGATGCAGTGCAAGCATCCACTCCTCAAGGGCCTATACCACCACCTATTATAGAGGACCCGTAGCGATTCAATGACCTGACTCGACAGGTCCAAGCATTGACCAACACCGTCCAGTATTTACAGCAAACCACAGAGCAATGACAACCCCTGCAACATGCTCCTCAAACTGTGCCCTCTCTGTGTAGCCAGCAAAATTGCTTCCAGAGAATTTCCCTCGAGGTGCGCGTCGTTCTGTCATGGTCGATCGACAATCACCATTCCATCAAGATCCAGGCATGAAGAATAATGCCAATATTCTTCGATCTCCTCTAATGGAGATTCGACCTTGGGCTACTCTCCATGCCTCACAAAATTTCATCGGGAGGAGGACCTCGAGCAAAAGGTCCGAAAGATCGAACGTCATCTGGATGAGATTCAAATAGACAGCCAAAGGAATGACGACATCCTCAGTTTCAATTTCCAACCATCTTTCTCTTGATCCATCCTCCAAGAATTGATTTTGGATTGGTTCAAGATGCCACAGATAGAGCCTTATAAAGAATGAGGATTAGGGATATCTTAATATTTTACATACTTTTCTTGTGCACATATTATTTTTTAAAAACTATCTAATATTTATTTTTATAAATATAAAAAAAATTACTATAATATATCAAACATCTTTCAATAAAAAATTTACATCACTTATAATCTGTAATTTATAAATTTATAAATCTTTTTATTTTTTTAAAATATTAGTGATAGAAATTTTTATCATAAATAGTGATTATTTAAGATGAAAATATATTTTTTATCACAAATACATATTATTTACAATAGAAATAGAGTTTTCATCATAAATAATTTATAATTTTTGAATCTTTAATTTTTTTATTTTTTCTCATTTATTAGCAAGAAAAATTTTTCATCATAAATATAGAGTATTTGTGATGAAATTTAAGTTTTTGTCATCAATATTCGATTATTGATGATGTTAAATTTTTATCGTAATTAATTTATAATTTTTTAATTTTTTTTCATGTATTAGTGATGAAAATATTACGTCAAAAATATTAGAATATTTACAATGAAAAATTTACTATTCATCATAAATAATCATTATTTATGATGTATCATTTTTATCATAAATATTCTATAATTTTTAAATTTTTTAAATTTTTTATTTTCTTTCAATATTAGTGACAAAAATTTTCAGCATAAATACTAGAGTATTTATGATAAAAAATTAATTTTTATCATAAAGATATAAGTATTTGTGATGTAATATTTTCATCATAACTTATCTGTAATTTTTAAATTTTTAAATTTTTTATTTTTTTCAAATATTAACGATAAAATTTTTTTATCATAAATACTTAAGTATTTATGATAGAAAATAAGTTTACGTTGGAAATAAGCCTGTATTTATGATATAATATGTTCATCACAAATAATCTATAAGTTTTAAATTTTTTAAATTTTTTATTTTTTTATATATTAATGATGAAAAATTTTTGTTGTAAATAATATTAATTTATGATGAAAATTTATGTTTCATCACTAATACTCTATTATTTATGACGTAATATTTCCATCACAATTAATCTTTAATTATTAAATTTTTAAAATTTTTTATTTTTTTAAAATATTAGTGATGAAAATTTTTCATCATAAATAACAAGTAGTTATGATGAAATTTTAATTTTTATTGTAAATACTTCAATTATTTATGATAAAAAATTTTGTTGCTAATATTTAAAAATTTAAAATTAAAATAAATATTTTATTATTTATGATGATTAATTTTATTATAAATAATATATATTTATAATAAAATTTTATTTTCATCATAAATATGAAGATATTTGTGATGAAAAATTATTTTCATCATAAATAAATAATTATTAATGATGAATTTTTTTTCATCGTAAATATCTTTATTTGTGATGAAATATATTTTTGTTGTAAATAAATTCATCATAAAAAGTAGCATTTCTTGTAGCGATTAGGGTCAAAGAGATGAATTATACGGTAACCATATGCCAATAGATTCTAGAATATTGCTTTACAATCTTTCGACCTATCCAGACTTCAAGTCTCATTGCTAGATGGTTACATCGATTAGTATAGAAAATTATTTCTATGCTATCGATTTAGGTTCAAACTTATGGGATCATACACATTAGAAGATTCGATCAGATCTGATGGCTGAAAAGTCTAATTGGATTGTGACTCTGGTGAGGAGTCCAACTGAGACTGAAATTCTGGAGAAGAGTCCCACTGGACTGAGACTTTACTATAAATAGAGAATTAACTAGTAATTAAATTATTAATTGACTTAATTTGATTGAGTAAAGAGCTTTAAATCAAGTCTAATTGAATTAGATTCAGTTTGACTTATATCGAATTTGATTTGATCAAGCCTAATTACAAGAGATATTTGATCTGGATTGATCAGGACTTGAGCTCTGCTAATTCCTAATTGGATTAAAAATTTATTGAGATAATTGAGCTCCTAATTTGATTAAGTTTATTTCTACCATTGGGTTCAAATAAAATTTAATTTGGTTTAGAATTAATTTAGAAATGAAGAGTCTAAGTCGGTAGGGACTCTATCTCTTTATCCTCGTGCCACCCTGGACCCATCCACTGGATCTCAATGCCAAATTGAATTTGACTTGAGATTTTTGGCATAAGAGAGTGGGCTCAATAAGAGTGGGTGGCAAAGCATGATGAGTTATGATCCTATCTCCTGTCTAATTTGAATGCAATCCAAATTAGAGATAAGGAGAAAGGAAGAAAAGAGATTTTTCAAATTAGGAAAGAAGGGAGATGCCAATTAAATTTTTTCAAATTTTCTTTGAAGAGTTTTTAGGCATGTGAGATACCTAATCTCCTTCATCATGCCATCAGCCATTCCTAAAAATTTTTGGACACCAAAATTGATGGTTGGCATGGAGATATTGGCTCCCTCCCTTTTGACCAAAATCCTAGCCCCTTGTTATATAAAGGGGGCTCCAATAGTGGATGCCCCAGATGTTCTCTTTGCTATTTTTTATTTTTCTGTAGAGCTCCTTCTCTTCTCCTCTTCCTCTTCCAGATATTCTCTTTCTTTGGAGCATCCAAGGTTTTTGAAAAAGAAGAAAGAAATCAGCCTCAATGATCCTTGAAGCTAGTACTTTCAAGGAGCTTGATCTACACCGATCTTCATGTGAACATTTTGTAAAGATCGGAGGACTTTGTGTGGCTATGAGCAACTTGAAAGTGCACCTATCCAAGTGTTGGACTAGTAGACATCAAGAGTTTTCAGTTCAGTAATGATTTCTGAACTTATTTGATCATTTTTGTTAGATCTAACGGTTAGATCTAGAATTGCAACATCGATCAGATCAGTGCAAGTTTTATTTTTAGATCTCATGTGCATATTAAATTATATTATTTATCTTGATATAGTAGTCTAGATTAGATCTTATGTATGTAATTTAGATTAAATTATTTAATCTTATAGTTCTGCTGCATAAAATTTTAAAATTGCATACGTAGTGCTACCTATATTTTCTTCAATTGATATCAGAGCCATGTTCATTGTGATATGATTTAATATGCTATTAGATATGATAATATATCTTTAGATCTAATCATTTGCTATTTAGATTAGATCTAAATATGTTTTATTTTCAGATCTGATTACTTATGTGATAGATTAGATGATCTGAGTAGTAAAGTACTCAAATTGGATAATCATCAGGTCGTTCGGTCATAGGAGCAAGTAGGGTTACATGACCCTCTCTTCTCATTCAATGAGATATTCTGATGACATGTAGGGATACCACTGTAAGGTAAGTTTGGTATTTTGATTAGTAATTTTTAATTGGGAGCGGCTTACCTGACCATTTTGATGGTGTCTAAGGCAAGCTTAGCAGACTCTTCCACTGATCTCACTTATCTAGCCAATTTGATAAATTATGTTTTGTTTAGATCACTAAGTGATTCAAGTTAACCCATCCCATTAAAATTGATCAATGTGACTGATTTAGGTACCATTTCAATCAGCATGACCCTAATCTAATTTAATAACTTGATGAAGTCAGTAGGAGGATTATGGTTTACTGATTGATCTCTTCTCTTCTTCTCTTAATTCATAAATCAAATCTTCTAAATTATTAGGTTATAAAATGAGCTGGTTATAGTGATAACTAGATCATAGCCTTCCATTAAGGTGAATGATAATGGATCCATTAATTCTGATTAACATTGCAGGCACCATCTGTCTGATATTTCTCTGAATGATAAAATTATCATTCATCATATGATGACTCTGATGTACTATCTGATGAATGGTTGGATTGATCGAGCCATACTCGAATCTGATCATTTGTTAGTTAGAATTACTGAGTAGGTTCATGTTAATGATTTGGCCTAATCGAAACTTTCAATGGAGGCCCATCACCAACTGAAATGAAATCTAGAATGAAATTAATTATTAATAATTATTTAAAAAAATAATTGATTAAAAATCTATCTATAGATGTATATGGGTTGGTCGAGCCATACTCGGATCTGTATACAATCTGTGTGGATTCTAGTACTTGCTAAAAAATTAAGATAATTCTTCGAATTGAAGGTAAAAGCTACCAATTCGTATAAAATAGTGGAAGAATCTTTAGACTAAAGTCCATATCTTTAGGTTTGATTAATTCATATACTAATTAGGTCTGTATTTTTCTTTCTTTTCAGAAATGACTAGTAATTTATCACTCCACTCACTGTTTAACAGTGATGAGCTTATTGGACCTAACTTCGATAGCCAGTATCAGAAGTTGAATATTGGTTTTGAGCCCATTCTAGCTAAAAAGTTTAAGGTTGAATCGAGTCAAATAGACTGTGACCCAAATAAGCTTAAGAGAAATGAGCAATTAGTTGCTGGTCAAAATTTTTATATGATAACATCTTGTAATTTCTTTATATGTGATACTACTACTTGGGTATTAGATATCGAAAGTCCAGTTCACATATGCAATTCATTGCAAAGACTTCAAGTTAGTAGAAAATTTGAGAACCACGAAAGATTCCTAAATATGGGAGATGGAAGCTAAGTTCCAATCCTGACTTTAGGAGTCGTCGAGCTTATTTTCGAGTCTAATAGTATCATTTTAAGTAATTGTCACTATTGTCCATCTTTCTTGATGAATATAATCTCTGTTGGTTTTTTGGCCAAAGATGGTTATAGTTTATCAATAAAGAATAATTATTGTGATATCATTATGAATAATGTTACAATAATGCGAGAATAATTAAGAAATGGCATCTACATTTTGTCACAGCCTGTGAGTATAATATACACTCCAAATAAACATCCAAAGTTAGATAATGTCACAGATGCCTACCTTTGACATTGCAGGCTCGATCATATTAACAAGAGCAGGATAAACAGATTAGCATAAGAGGATATTCTTAATATCAATAATTATAAATCATTACCGATCTGTGAGTCTTATCTTCTTGGAAAGATGACTAAGTCACCTTTTACTGAAAAAGGTGAGCGAGCTAGTAAAGTTCTGGGTCTAACACATACTGATGTATGTGGATCTATGATCATCAATGCTAGAGAAGGGTATAGCTATTTCATTACATTCACAAACGACCTATCTAGGTATGGGTATGTCTACTTGATGAAACATAAGTCCGAATCCTTTGAAATGTTCAAACGATTTCGTAATGAAGTAGAGAAATAAACTAAAAAAGATATTAAAACTCTCCGATCTAATCGAAGGGGTGAATACATTTTTAATAAATTTCTAACATATCTAGGGGAGAATATAATTCTCTCACAATGGTCCCCTCCAGGGACTCCATAGCATAGGCCTGCAAATGGATCGGGTTGGATCGGATCCTGAGTGATCTCGACCTAACTCGATTTCTTGATCGGGTCTTGATATTAGATCCATACCAATTCTGATAAAAAATTGGATCGGATCGGGTCGGATCTATGATCGAATTTATTGACCCATTGGATCATTCAGGTCAGGTCAGATCCATATATAATCCGACCCCATTCTATAAAATGCGAATCCGATTTGGATCCAGTTCAGATCGGATCGGATCGAGTCACGAATTTAATTTATTTGAAATCTACCATCAATGAATACTAATGCTGGATGACAACTAAGAAAGATATCTTTTTCTTTTTTTTCTCCAATCTTCTAACTGTAACTTCTAATAATTAATTGTATTGGATAGCAGAGAAAAATAAATGATTTTTTAGAAGAGTCAAGATTTCAGAAGTCCACACAAAAAAAAGTAAAAAAAATATAAATTTTATATAATGATATAATTATCTCAATCTAAAATATCATACAAGAGAAATATTTGTACATGATTAAAAATGAGACTGCATATACTATGGATGACACAACATCTATGCATATTAGAGTATGCTCTGAAATTTTTTAAAGTCAACAAAATGAATTGAAATTCAAGAAGTTCTCTTGCCTTTATACCTCATGGCACAGTAAACATAAACCAGAAGGTTTAGAAAACTGAGCCAAGCAAGAAGCCAGAAGAAATAATTGAGATGTCCTTCATTTAAATTATCAGGAATCCATCCAATCTTTTCTCCTTGAGTTGTTATAAATATTACAACAGTCAGAATAAAAGAACTGAAGGGTTTAAAAAATTTTTAGTTTTGGAGATTTTTAGTTTGGAAATCAAATGGAAAAAGATCGAATGGTTTGAAAAATTTTGGCCCAAACCCAAACTTCTATTTAGGTGAGTCACTCTAACTGGATTCGGGTCCTATGTTTAGTTTGGATTGGATCGAGTCGAGTCGGGTCATATATCTTAAGATCCAAATTAACCCAAAATCTCTACGGGTTAGGTCGGATCGGATTCAAATTCAAAAAAATTCAGACCCGATCTGAAAAAGGGAATGGGTCCAATTTTTGAACCTAACATGACTCCATGGGTCTTTTAAATGGGTCTGGGTCGGGTCCAATCGGATCGGGTCGGATCGGATTACGGATCAACCCGACCCATTTGCAGTCTTACCATAGCATAATGGCATCTCAGAAAGGAGAAATCAAATTTTGTTGGATATGATTCGGTCCATGATAAAATTTACAAGTCTGTCGATCTTCTTTTGAAAATATATACTTGAAACAGCCAATTTTGTACTCAATAATATTTCGAACAAGTCATTTAGTAAAATACCATATGAGATATAGTCAGGACGTAGGCCAAACTTCACTTACTTTAAGGTCTGAGGGTGTCCGGCTTATATTAAATGATTACAAACCGACAAGCTTAGATCTAGGTCTGATAAGTATAATTTCATAGGGTACCCCAAAAAAATGAGGAGATATTATTTTTACCTCCTTGCTGAACAAAAGATATTTGTCAGTAGTAAGGCATACATTTTGAAAAAGGAGTTCCTTAGTGAAAGAATAAGTATCTCTAAAATCGAGCTTGACGAAGTTTGACAGGTAGAAGAATCGACATCAGTTATTGAATCTGCACCAAATTTGATAAGATCAAATCTGAAACCCAATATACAAATATCCTTAAGACGATCTGATAGAGTACCGCGTTAGTCGGATAGATATTTAGGTTTCTTGATCTAGGATGGAGATCTTGTTGTGCTCGATGAGAACAATGAGGATTCAATCATCTACATGGATGTGATGCAGAGATCCGACTCTAAAAAATAGCTTGAAGCCATGAAATCCAAAATAGAGTCCATGAAGATCAATGATGTATGGACATTAGTTGATCCACTTGAAGGGATAAAATCTATAGGATGTAAATGGATCTTCAAAAAAAAAAGGACACGGACAGAAAGGTGAAAATCTATAAAGTCTGTCTGATTGTAAAGGAGTATCGTCAGCATTATGGTATTGACTATGACAAGACGTTTGCTCCTGCAGCAATGCTCAAGTTCATTCAAATCATGCTTGCGATAGCAGCATATCTGGACTATAAAGTCTGGCAAATGAATGTAAAGAAAGCTTTCTAAATGGAGAGCTGAACGAAGAGATGTATATGATATAATCTAAATGGTTCACATCTACAGATGAGTCCAAGGTGTGCAAGCTTCAAAGATCCATTTATGGATTGAAGCAAGCATCTCGGAGTTGAAACATTCATTTTGATAAGGTGATCAGAACATATAGCTTCGTTAAGAATGGAGAGGAACTTTGCATATATAAGTGGGCTAATGATTCAGTAATTGTATTTCTTATTTTATATGTGGACGACATTCTCTTAATCAAAAATAATATCCCTGCATTACAGAGAATAAAAATATGGCTATCATCATAATTCTCCATGAAGGATATGGGAGAAGCAACCTACATCACAGGGACAAAGATCTATAGGGATAAATCTAAGAGGCTGCTCAAGCTCTCCCAACCTATGTACATAGATACGGTGCATAAGCAGTTTAACATGAAGAATTTCAAGAAAGGCTATCTCCCAATAGGCCATGAAATCTTGAAGAGAGATTATCCGACAACTCCTCAAGAAAGAGAGTGTATAAATAGAGTTTCATATATTTCGATGGTAGATTCTATGATGTACACCATGACATGTATAAGACCAAACGTGGCATACTCACTAGGGATAGTGAGTAGATACCAGTCTGATTCAGAGGAGAATCACTGAAAGGTCGTAAAGATCATCATTAAGTATTTGAGAAATACTAAGGATCAGTGGCTTATTTATGGTGAAACTGACTTGAAACTAGTGGGATTCACTGACTCCAGCTTTCAGTCAGATCACGATGACAGTAAAAGTATGTCGAATTATATTTTTACCCTAAACGATGGAGCAATCTGCTGAAAAAATTTTAAGTAGCACATCATGATAGACTCTGTTTGCGAGGTGGAGTATATCGTGGCATCCGATGCTATGAAAGAAGCTGTATGGTTGTGAAAGTTTATCAACGAGCTCAGAGTGGCACCCTCAGTCGATGGCCCTATCCTGTTATACTGCGATAGTATTGGAGTCATTGCTCAAGCCAAAGAGCTGAAGTCCCATCAGCGTACCAAACATATTCTACACCACTATCATCTTATCTGAAAGATCGTGGATCGAGGTGACGTCTACCTTCAGAAGATTGATGGAGAGGAGAAACTAGCTGACCTATTTACTAGAGCTCTCGAAATCAAGGAATTCGATGATCACAAGTCGAAGATAGATATACGATATCGTACCGATTGGCTTTAGTCCAAGTGAGAGTTGTTGAAAAATATATCTCAAAGTCAATCGTCAGCCTGTTGACGATCGTGCTCATACTTGTAAATACATATAATTTTTTATTAATAAAAATTATTTGATTTTTTTCATAAATTTTGTCCATGTTGTTTGAACTCTTATATTGTGATGAAGTCCTTAGGACTATATTTAATCGACAAAGAAGAATTTATCGTTTAGTCCTTAAAAATGTTCGCGACTGAATGATATGCTGTTAATAGGATGATAGCAATATCAAATATAGATCGTTGTGTGCCATATGAGTTGGTTGTTCTCTTAACCAAAGAGTGTGGAGACATTGATATGGCATGCAAGTAAAATGTAGGAGTATATTCGAATCGAATATGATTAATTATCGAGTACTCTGCTGTTAAGAGTAGCTCGTGAAGGGTATGGGTATAAATATCCCTCAAATCTGAGATCACCACAGTGACTTGTAAGCAACTCACTGTACTTTAGTGTCGGACCATCTGAGTTTCTAATTCAATGATAAAAGGATACAGGATGCAGTCAAGTACTTATCAAGTCGGTGTGTGAGTCAAGATGGAATTGACCTCTCTAAATTAATAGGAGATATGCACCAGTATATTTCAATTTAGTAAAATTTTGATCAGGATAATTCATGTGATAAATTTGAAAGGTTGAAATACAATGTGATCGACTATATTAGGGTTGACAGTCAAATCCTAGGTCACCTTGAGCATTAAGATCAAAAAAATAAATTATACGATAACCATACACCAATAGATTCTAGAATGTTGCTTTGCAATCTTTCGATCTATCCAGACATTGGATCCCATTGCTAGATGGTTACATCGATTAGTATAAAAAATTATTCTTATGCTATCGATGTAGGTTCGAACCTATGAGGTCAATGCATTAGAAGATTTGGTCAGATCTGATAACTGAAGAGTCTAATTGAATTGTGACTCTGGTGAGGAGTCCCATTGGGACTGAAATTCTGGAGGAGAGTCCCACTGAACTAAGACTCTACTATTAATAGAAAATTAATTAGTAATTATATTACTAATTGACTCAATTTAATTGAGTAAAGAGCTTTGGATCAAGTCTAATTGAATTAGATTCAGTTTGACTTAAATCGGGTTTGATTTGATCAAGTCTGATTGCAAGAAAAATTTGATCCTGATTTGATTAAGATTTGGGCTCAGTTAATTCCTAATTGGGTTTAAAATTTATTGAGATAGTTGAGCTTCTAATTTGATTAGGTTCATTTCTATTATTAGATTCAAACCAGATTTGATTTGGTTTAGAATTAATTTGAAAATGAAGAGTCTAAGTCGGCAAGGACTCTATCTCTTTATCCTTGCGCCACCCTGGACCCATCCACTGGATCTCAATGCCAAATTGGATTTGACTTGAGATTTTTGGCATCAAGAGAGTAGGCTCAATAAGAGTGGACGGCAAAGCATGATGAGTTATGATCTTATCTCTTGCCTAATTTGAATGCGATCCAAATTAGAGATAAGGAGAAAGGAAGAAAAGAGATTTTTCAAACTAGAAAAGAAGGGAGGCATCAATTAATTTTTTTCTAATTTTTTTTTGAAGAGTTTTTGGATATGTGAGACACGTGTTCTCCTTCATCATACCATCAGCCATTCCTAAAAATTTTTGGATGCCAAAATTGATGGTTGGCGTGGAGATATCAGTGCCCTCCCCTTTGACCAAAACCCTAGCCCCTTGTTATATAAAAGGGGCTCCAATAGTGGATACCCTAGATGCTCCCCTTGCTATTTTTTATTTTTCTCCAAAGCTCCTTCTCTTCTCATCTTCCTCCTCCAGATATTCTCTTCTTTTGGAGCATCCAAGGTTCTTAAAGAAGAAGAAAAAAATCAGCCTCAAAGATCCTTGCAAGCTAGCACTTCCAAGGAGCTTAATCTGTGTCGATCTTTATGTGGATGTTCTGTAAAGATTGAACGACTTCATGTAGCTGTGAGCAATCTGAAGGAGTACCTATCTAAGTATTGGACTAGTAAAGATCAAGAGTTTTCAGTTCGGTAATGATTTCTAAACTTATTTGATCGTTTTTGTTAGATCTAATGGTTAGATCTAGAATTGTAGCATCGACTAGATTGATGTAAGTTTTATTTTCAGATCTCATGTACATATTAAATTATATTATTTATCTTGACATGATAGTCTAGATCAGATCTTATGCATATAATTTAGATTAAATTATTTAATCTTATAGTTCTGCTGCATAAAATTTTAAAATTGCATGCGTAGTACTACATATGTTTTCTTCAGTTAGTGATTTTTTTGATGCTGTAGTAGTGTGAGTAATTCTTTAACCTACAAGATCTTGGTTATTCATAATAAGGTTGCTGTAGTTTGGCTATATCATAACTCGATCTTCTAGCTATGTGAAATCTTGAGGTGTATATTGGCTGCAGTAAGTTCATTGTATGAATAAGATGTGCACCTAGATAGGATCTATCGATCTTAATAGAAAAGGAGAAATCCTATGTGATTTATGAGATTGAGTTCTGGAGACCTTGGTTAGGACAGAGAAAATGATGAAAAAATATTTTCATAGATTTTGCATACGAACTCAAGTCGAATAAATTTTACATATGATAGATGATGGGGTTTGATGAATTTTCATATCCTCCATCTTATCGAAAATCATGATAGAAGAACTGATTCATACAGTAACTACACCTAGGGATTCATTACTTGTATTCTGCTGGATTACCACTACATATTATTAGGTATCGCTGATAGATTATGAAATCAACAAAAATTATTTTAATGATCAATAATTCTCAGTTAGTGAGTTGAAATTATTTCAATCTATTAAAAAAATTTTAATATTATTTTGATAGATATCAAAATATATCTTATTATCAAACAGAATTAAACTTATGAAATCACACATAAAAGAGATCCTGATTGATCGGATTGTTGAATTATGATTTTGAATCATAAAAAAAAATTTAATTATTAATTTGATTGATGATTGGACTAATTTATAAAAGTTGCATGGAAGACTTGCTAAGAGTTGTAAGTTATAGGATGATTTTTTTATAATTATTGCTATATTATTTGATTTAATCAAATAATAAGATTGAGTCCTAATCAAATTTAATCAGATTTAATTTGATTAGACTTGGTCTGAGTTTGACTCAGATTGGATTTCATAAGTCTAAAAGATTTAAACTCGATCAAATTTTATTTTAAAAAAAAATCCAAATCACCTTGGACTCTATCTGTAAAAGATGTTTTACTAATAGAAGGACTCTTCTTATAAAGTGCCACACCACTCTCCCTCACGCCCAAGATCTCATGCTAAAAGAATTTTGGCATGGAGATTATGGTGTATAAAATATGGTATGAAAAGGGTGGGGCGGCACAAGAGTCCAAGAAGTCTTGGACTCTTAACAAACTCCTAACAGACCCTAACAACCTAAGTGTTGGTTTAAAAAGGGGATAAAGGGATGCCTCCTTAGGAGATCTCATGGTAAATCATGAGAGAGTGTGGCGTGAAAACAAAGGGAAAAATCAGATTGGAGCATAAAGAGTGCACACACAAAAGAAAAATAAAAAGGGGCACTCCAAGTTGTTGGATGCCTCTATCTTCTCATCTCTCTCCCTTTCTCTCTTCCACACATCCAAGGTAGTTGGATGTCCTCTCTCTCTTTTGGTCTAAGAGTTGGACGTTTCCTCTCCTTCAGATATGTCCAATAGTTGGATAAAGAAATCAGATTTCATCTATTATCTCCTTCTTCTCCATATTCAATCTAAGAGTTTAATGAAAGAAAAGAAATAAAAAAGATTTGACCTCTTATTTTTTTCTCTAGATCTTCTTCTTTCTCTTAAGGAAAGAAAAAAAAATCAGATTAGATCTGATTTCTTGATCTTTCTAAAGATCTCTTTGATTTTCTTGAGAAGAGAATCAAAAGAGAGAAAAGATTCGATAATCCAAAGAGCGATCTCTGCAAGAAAGCTGATATCTCAATGAGATCGGAATCTTCTGATCAGATCAATCTCGTGTGGATATTTGTAGAGGCTGGACACTTATACGACTTCAATAGACCTTGAAGATATCTACAGATCATTGAATCACAGCTTCAATAGATATGAAGATATCCACGGATCATCGGATCGCGGTGAAGATCCATCCACATAAAGGTAAAAAATTATTTTTTTTATTTTTACATAGATTTTAATCTTGTACATATGATGATGCCTAGATTTATGTTGAGATTTGATCTCTATGCATGCTTAATTAGATTAGATCTAATTAATAATTTATTTTAATATCATTTTGATATAAGATTATCTTGACATATCGTTGATACGTTATGTTGCATAATTGTTCTACAATGATATTGAAATAGTTTTGAAATTTTTCTTCTGCTGTATGTTTTAAAATTTTTAAAATTTTTGTATGTATAATGGTCGCCATGTGATGGCGTTTCCTAACATACGTACCCACCATAGTCAAGAAAAATATATTTTTTATCCTTATTATCAAGCTTTATTTTTCTTGCCTCTAGAATTTTAGTATATGCAATGCACCTAAAAGCTCCAAGATGAGAGACATTTGGTTTGAAAGAGGTAGATGGCATCTATTTAAAGCTCTAAAAATATTTTTTATAGGGCATCTATTTAGTAAGTAGGTAGATGGCACACGCATGCAACACTTAAGTCTAAAATTTTTTAAGTATTTTTTCTTTTAACATACTCCTTGCCATATCCAAAATGATTCGATTCTTCTTTTTGACAACATCATTAAGATGAGATATATAGAATGTTAGATGTATGTCCCAGTAGCCAATCAAACTGACACATGTAATTATTCTAGGACATAATTTTGTATTTAGTATCTATGAAATTGGATTATTTATTTCATTCATATTATATATGTATCCATGAATCATCTAAGAAATTAATAAGATGATGACATATATTCTCAAGAGTTGAAAATTTGAGGCATGTACCACTGATGATTAATTTCTAAAAGCTCCCATCGATGGATCATCATGGCATGGTGATTGATCCGGATAGATTGGTGTACAAATTACTTCTCTTTAGGATAGATGAGTCTCGAGTCAGTCTATAGTGTGAGGATACTGAAGTGAGAGTATAGGTGGTTGTTAGAGAACAAGAGTATCAAGCATAATCAATACAAGAATTTACTTGAATGTCTATTCACTCATCAGTAACTTGCTTGATATTGCAGTAATGTGACTAATCCTTTAACCTATGGTACTCGACTATTCATAATGGGATTACTATAGTTTAACTGCATATACACTTGATCTCCTAGCCATATGGATCATTGCGATACATGTTGGCTGTACTAAGTTCATTAGGCAAGTGCTATGGTGCTCCAAAGGTCATTATTGATATTTATATTTTCAAAAAGTTTGACCATTGGATTAAGAAGCAACGATCATAGATGGGTTATCTGTTGTTTCCCATAGCCAGTCACGATCGTTGCTGGTGTGGGTAATTTTTTCAACTTTTAGGTTCAAATTCGTAGGAAGGTGAATGGTTGGGATGATAATTTTTCAGAAGAATACGAGCATTTTGAATGTTGCTCTTTCTTCCTCAATCGTAATCCATGGCTTCCTTATTTTCGATCTTCATCTCCTATTGCCAAGAAGCATTGAAGAAGAGGCTCTAGTTCATAGCAAGCGGACATTGGTGCTCATCGAAGGTCGTGGAGGATGTGTCCTCTTGTCGTTGGTGCTCATCAACGGCGTGTGGTGGTAGCCATGATATCGTTGATTCATAGGATCATTGCCGTATTGGTCTTCCCTACTAGAGGATGACTTTCTCTCCATTTGGACATTATTTCAGTCGATCGATTATCCAAGGAAGATCGTCTCCAATTTTCTGCTGACCACCAATTCGATGAAATTTCGAGGCACTTTGCGACCAACATTTTCATCAGGTCTTTCATCAAACAATAAGTGATCCCTTATGAAATTCTTTTAATTCATTTTATTTAGTGATTTATAGTTTGTGAAATTATTTTGTACGGGTCTGTTGTAGTTTTGTTATAGATGATTGCAGTAGATGCAGTTGTGGTTTTGTTTTAGATAATTGCAGTGGAAGCAATACATCATTTCAAAACTCCCAGCACTGAAGCTTTAAGATTATTTAAAGATTATTTTCTCCCATACCACCACTATTAGTTTGAGAAAGATTGTTGAAGCATAATATGTGTCGATTATTTTTGCTAGGATATGTCATATTCACTTCTTTAATGATGCTAGTAGATGCTCTGATTGTCTCTTATTTTCAAGCTTTGCTTCTCCATTTGAACAGCCTGTCCACATCTTATTTTGTTATCAGTTCTTTGGCTACTCCTGACTTGGATATTTAAGTCTATTCATTTGTGACAAATGTGACAGAATAACAAGTATTCAAGGGCATTACATTAATTTTATATACTAAGATTACCAATGTTATCTGTTTAATATGCAACTGAAGTATATATAATATTCATGAGTCTGAAATTATCTTGAATAAGTATGATACTTTTCATTTTTTTTTCTATTTATATGACTTTATGTACTTGTCATAAAAAAATTTGGTTCAGGATGTGCAGGTTGCTATGGCTCAAAGCGTTCCAGTATTGTACTCATGTGACATGTCAACTTGTCTGAACTGGCAGCGATGCTGGGATTTGTTAATTGAACTATGGGGCATTGTTCAATATGGCATCAGATGGGGTCAAGCAAATATGAGTTAACTGTTGTACACTTTATGGTTTACACTAGTTTGCATATTTTAAGCCAAAGTTTACCTGAAATCATCAAATACATGAGAAAAATGATGTCCCATATAAGTCACAACCTGATCAGACTTTGTTTTGATTTTGAATCTTTCATTCGCACGAGTTTCTTGTATCTTGAATTTTCAAGTGTATTTCTCAAATGGCACATCAACACACACGTTATATATTTCAAATGATACATTGTATCTTCATCTAATTTGTTGTTTCTAGGTTAAAATTCCTATCAATACATAGTTGCATGATAGAATCATAGTATAAAGTAAATTAACGTTTATTTATGAACTAAATAGAAAATAAGTTTCATGCAACATACAAGTTGAGTGCAAGATATTGATTTAGCAACAGATATAAGGTGCTCTCTGAGATGATTGGCCAGTGAAATTGATAATTTAAATAGTGCACAGAAGGATACGATGAAAAAAATAAGATTTGACAGTATATTATATTTACCAGCGATCAATCTCTATCAAGTTTTTTTGGCTTAATTGTTGAAAAGATGTAATCCTATTAGAAAATCTATCTTGATCAACAACATAGATATCCCTATGACAGAATAGGATTTACATTGCATAGTAGGGTTGAATGATAAAGGAGAGGAGACATTGAGTCAAAGCACAAGTCCAATCAAATTTTAGTGGACATGTATGCTGTAGGTGGTACAAGACAAATCAGTATAAATTACTTAATTTTGTGTATCACGAATAGTAATGATAGAGATAAATATTTTAAAAGAAGATTCATGCTTTTATTTTCTTGCCCCAAGCACAAGGGCTAATATTCTTATTTTCTACTTAAATGTAGTTGAAGATATCAACCATATTCATACATATAATTGGGCAAAATTCACTTTTGATTTTCTCTTTCAAATATTTCAAAGGTGCAATCTGGAAAGGCAAAACATCTACAAGGATGCATTGCATTTCTTCAGGTTTGAACTTTTATATAATGTTCAAGTAATCTTATTCTTATTTGTAATTTATTTCACTTAACTATTTTGCTTGAAATATTCTATATGTAGTTCTGGTACTGTGAGTATATTTGGGTTTCTCTACCTGAATTCATCATTATTTCTCATGCACATCCACTCATAGGTTACTAGACAGAGGAGCACTGTAGACATAGAGAGAAGTATGAGATAGAGTATGGATGGGGCAATGCGGAGATGATAATGCTGTTGAGTCTCCCTGAGAGAGAAGAGCTCTATGTGTAAGGAGGAGATCAGAAAGTATGATAGCGAATGTTATGGATCTCCAAGTAATATCAAAATAAATTTTTATGAGTTTGTACATTTATTATGTATGTCAAGCTAATAATATTCTATATAGCAGGAGAAGCATATAATGTTTGGATCAAATAAGTCACCATAAGGTTTAAAGTACCGAGCCACTAGTAAGGAGGGGCCTTTCGAAAATTGTGAGGATGTAGAGAAAGCTCCTTCTGAAATTTATGATGGTATGGAGAAAGCTCAAGTGCAAGGCCATAATCAATTTTCAGAGGTACTAACAATTGAATTTATCTCTTAATGTGATCTTTATTAATAGATGGGATAAGAAATAACAATACTTGTTATATTGATAGAAAATGATTCTTCTCTTTTCATAACATTTTTTATCTCTTGAACAACAACAACATCGTTTATAGAGCAAAGTTGATCAAGGGATCTTACTAATGCAAGAAATAATTCAAGTACCATAAAACTTTTAATATAAAAAATTATAATATACATGTGCTGAAATGATTTTTGCACTATGAATAATTAAGATTTACATGGATTTAATTTATTTTTTCGTAAGAGATATTGAGGAGGCTGGATGACAAGGCTGACATCGATGGGTATAGTGATCCAATCAAGTGGACAGTCATAATTGGGCCGACATCAATGGATATAGCGGTCCAATCAAGTGGATAGCATCATTGGTCCCATGGTGCAATCAAGTGGAGAGTCACAATCGATGCTAGGGTAGGATCGAGATAGATTTAGATTCGAAGTATGGGTTTAGCAGTCCGATCAAATGAATAGTCACAATCGGACGGACATCGATGGGTATAGTGGTCCGATCAAGTGGATGATATCATTGGTCCTAGGGTGCGATCAAGTAGAGAGTCACAATCAATGCTAGGGTGAGATCGAGATAGATTTGGATTCGAAGCATGGGTTTAGCGATCTGATCAAGTGGATAGTCACAATCAGATCAACATCGATGAGTGTAGCGGTCCAATCAAGTAAATAGTCACAATCGATGTCGAAGTACAATCGAGCTTGATTTGGGTTCGAAGAATAAGTTTAGTTGTCTAATCAAATGGCTAGGCATCATCGGTGCAGTGGTGTGAAGCATGGATTTAGTGGTCCGATCAAGTGGATGGCAACAATGGGTGCTGGGGTGAGATCGATCTTGACTTAGGTTCGAAGCATGAGTTAGTTGTCCGACCAAATGGATAGGCATCATTGGTGACATGGTGCGAAGGATGGATTTAATGGTCCGATCAAATGGATGGTCATAATCAATGCCAAGGTGGTATTAGATGTATGTCCTAGAAATCAATATGGCTGACATATTGTAATAATTCTAGAGCATAATTTTATACTTAATATATTGATATGATCAATAAAAGGATAAGTTCTTTTTCATTCAAGTGTGATGTATCCTTGAATCATCCATGAAATTAGTTTCGATACATATTCTCAAGGTGTTGAGAATTAGAGACATGTATTTAATTCTTAAATACTTTCGATCATAGGATCATCATGAGGATGGTGATTGATCCAGATAGATTGGCACACAAATCACTTTCTTTGGGATAGATGAGTCTTTGGTCTACTATGTAGAGACACAGAGCGATGAGTGCAGGTAGTTGTTAGAGAACAACTAGTACTGAGTGTGACCATACGAGAGATCACTTAGATTTTTATTCGATCATCAGTAATTATCTCGGTGCTGTAGTTGTGTGACTGATCTTTTGACTTAAGATGGTACTGCTACTCGTAGTGAAGCTGCTGAAATTTAACTGACATATAAACATGGATCTCAATGAGTCCTTGTAGTGGATGTTGCCAACAGTTGGTCAACTGTAGGAGTGAAATGCGTATCAAGATAGGATATATCAATCTTGAAAGAAAAGAGTAGCTCTATAAAATTTGAGAGGCTAAGTCTATGAGACTATGGCCACAGCAGTGTGATTGATGAAAAAAATTTTCATAGAAGTCACAACTGGACTTGAGCTAATCGAATCTATCATATGACTGATATTGAGATTTGACAATTTATTCATGACCTACCATCTAATCGGGACTCACGATAGAGGGATTGAATCACATGTTAACTACACCTAGAGGTTCATTTCAGTTCTACTGGGTTGTCACTACATACTGCTAGGTGTCACTGCTAGATCGTGAGAGCTCATTAGAATTATTCTGGATCGACATCTTTGTTGAGTTAGAGTGAAATTATTCCGATCCATTGAAATGAGTTTTAATGATATGATGATAGAGATCATTGTATATCTCACTACCAGATAAAATTGAACCTATAGAATCATATAACAAAGGAATTAGGCCTGAAATAAGTAATTGAGCTTATGAAGTGTCAATTAGGTTTACAGAAATCTATTGGGTTATGATAACTTGCTAGCACATAGTTGGACCCAATTTCTCTTTCTGTTGGGATTACTTATTTGATAAGATAATTCTAACTTAATTATCTGCTAATAACCTATATGAATAAGATTCATGAGACTCTAATTGTTGGGTGTCTAAGGTTATGGATCACATAAATTAAGGATGCAAGTCCCTAATTAATTTTTTTGATAGTTATTCTTGGATGCCACCTTGATTTGATCAAGTTGAGCATGTCCATTGATTAGAGGGCTTTTAGTTCTCTTATGAGGTATCTCTTGGATGTATTTTGGAGTGTCTAATTATGGGTGCAAGGGCTTCAATTGTTGGTGCCTAAAGAGTCTCCTAAAGTAAGTTGGATAACTTAAGTTAATAGGAAATCCAATGCAAGTAGGACTTGTATTATATGATTGAATAGGATTCATCCTTGTACCTATCTAAAGAGACTTCCCCTAAGGTTCCTAGAGCATCCAAACCAACAACCCTACATGCAAAGAGAAGTCCCACGCCCTCTCTTCCTCTGCCTTTCTCTCCCCTTGGGTGTCCACACCCCTTTCTCTTGGGATACGAATCCAAGGAGCCCCATGCCCAAAGACTGTTGGATGCCTCTTTCTTGTTGGTTTCTAGCATCTGGTAGCAGCACATAACAAAAAAAAATTCTAGAGAAGAGGAGAAGAAGAAGATCAAAGAAAGAAATCAAGCGTTGATCGGATCCAGACTTCGTTCAGATTCAGCAGGCTGAATTTTGGAGAATAAAAATTCAGATTAAAGAGGACTGTTACAGACTGATCCCAAATGAATACTCATAGAGGTCAGATACTTATGCGGCTAAGAGAGAACTTTTTCTCTTCTAGATCCAGATTTGAAGAAAAAGATTACGAAACAGGTATGTGATTTAATCACAATCTAAATTTCAGCATATGAGATAGATCAATGTGATTTTATATTTTCATACATACATAATTCAGATTAAAAGTATTTTAATCTTATTTTTTACTGTGGTATTTAGAAAATAAATTTTTAAAATATATATGCATGCACCAAACTTCAAATTCCAACAGGTGGGATCGAGCTTGATTTGGGTTCGAAGCATAGGTTTAGCTATCCGATCAATTGACAGATGTCGTTGGTTGCAAGGATGAAATCAGACCGACATTGGCCTATACTTGGGTTCCGGCATGAGTTTAGTTATCCGACTTACACTTGGGTTCCGACATGAGTTAGACCCAAATCATGGTTAAGCCATTTTTAGCTTCATTAAATAAGTTAGATTGAAATCAAAATTTAGTGATACTACATAGAGGGCTCTTGAAATTAATCCTAAAAAATTTGGGCACTAAAGTGGTTGCCAGATTTTTCAGCCCATGCCTTTATTTTGACTTCACGCATGCCCTAACCCCCTCTAGGCGCTCCCCTCATTTCTCCACGCATGCCCTAACCTCCTTACCGCCCACCTCCACTTGCCAAGTGCATCCCCACCCACCTCCTTTCTTTCCTGTTCTATAGTGTATGTTCCCTAGATTAAAAAAAAGGAACAAACATCTATACAGAAAATATAAAACATAAAATCAGGGACAGTCAAACAATCAAAACCATTAGGTTCACAAAACAGATGCTGATTTCTTAGTTTATGAAAGTCTGGGGAGATCTCTTGAGTCTGTTTATCTGAAGCAACTACTGACCATATTTTGCTAGCTGTCCAGAATGATATCATGTGTGATTCATAGGACTCAATTTGCAATTCTCAGCATGCATGGTATCATAGGATTGCAGCATTGTTCTATCAGCTCAGCCAAAAATTCTGAGCATCCTTAGATTTTGTAATGTACGCAATAATCAGTTGACAGATACAATTTAAACTACTCAATTCATAATTTTTATGTTTATTATAGATGTATGATAATAAATAAAAATGAACAGCCTCTTTGTCCTCGTGGAAGAGGTGTGATGAAGGTGTATATTTCTAAAAGCAGCAACATGCGGGTGTTACTTCTATCGTTGCCCCGATTAGCAAGTAAGTATTTTTTTTTCTTGCAAATAGGCTTCGAATTATTTGTATACTATCAATATGATGATTTAAATTTTGCAGAACCATGCTGAAAATTTTGTTTGGTTAGATGACTATGAAGGACCAAAGATTGCTTGGCCAGATGGTGTAATATAACAGGATCGAAGCAGGCACAACTTTAATTATCTGAAGTAGCTTGTTCTTGCTTGTTGTAGATGCAATGCATGTCTCATTTTCCTATTAATGTTGGTAGTATTTGCCATTTTGGTATGATGCATTCTATGTGGATAGCAGATTTTATATGTATAATCTTTCAAAACATTACTTTGGACAATGTATAAATCTATTGGTCATGTATGAGTTTAAGAGGATTTTATGTAATGAAATATTAGCTTTTTGAGAATTTTTGGATGGAAAAATCAAAGGCTGAAATTATTGTGACTTGGAGATCTTGTTTTATAATGTAATTTTTTTAGTTGTGAATTTCTCAGGTATCCCCATTCGTGTATCATTTTTTGATTATTTTGGACTAATAAGCCTGATGTGATTATTTTGAAGTGTATTTGTGATAGTGCTGATGGTTCAATTATTTGAAGCTGGTCTAGTTAGGAGCCACTATACTCTATTTGTTTTGGGGCACCGAGATGCGAGATAGCTTGATAATAAAATTTAAAGGGCATAATATTTACCATTAGGCAAGCTGGATAAGATCATAATAAATACTCCTACAAAATAAGGCTATGGCAGCAGTTTTCAACCACTATCGTAGCCCACAAAATCACTGTCATAGCTTACGGCAGCGGTTAGACAACTGCTGCCACTGTGACTGTCATCGTAGGCCATGGCAGTAATTTTTTGGGATACGGCAATAATTATATCAACTGCTGCAATAGAAAGGTATGGCAGTAATTTTGCAACCGCTGCCATAGAGGCTATGGCAACACTTGTCCAACGACTGTCATAGCTAAGTTACGGCAGTGATTCTACCAACCGCTGTCGTAGTCTTTGATCGGTCAAAATGATCAATAGATAACGAACGGTGATTGACCGACAGGAGGGGGCGGTGGGTGACGGTCGGGCCTGCCGGGGCGATGGTGGTGGAAGGGGGTGACAGCAGTGGCTGCAAGCGACGATCGGCATCGATGGTGGTGGCGACGACGGGCAACAATGGGTAGCCATCGATGGCTAGTGGGCGACGGCGACGGCGATGGGGTCCTAGTAGAGAGAGATCGCGAAATACTCAGGCCCATGCTATTTCTGGTTGACTACTTAAGTTATTATATACAAGTCATTCATTTCTTCCACAATAGATGTAGGACTATCACAATCAACCATAGGTTGGACCTATTGCAGTGGTTATAGATAACTACTGCTACAGATCAGCCTATGATAGTGGTTATCGATAACCGTTACTGTATGTCCAATCTATGGCAGCGGTTGGTGATAACTGCTACCATAAGTAGGATATGGTAGTGGTTATACTTAACTGCTGTCATAAGTATGATATGGCAGCGGTTAGAAAATCACTGTCATAGACCTATAGCAGTGGTTATTACGCAACGTTGCTTACAAGTAGAATATAATTTTTTTTTTTGAATATAGTATTGTTGGGTATAAAATACCCACAGTCGGAACCCACGGCGGAACCGCCATCAGCAAACGCGACTCCGCCCGGACTCCTACGGGAGCCGGGCTCCACCGACGACATCAGCACAGCTCCGCTCGGACTCCTACGGGAGCCGGGCTCCACCACCATCAGCAAGCGCTGCTCCGCCCGGACCCCTACGGGAGCCGGGCTCCGCCGCCAACATCAAAACAGCTCCGCTCGGACTCCTACGGGAGCCGAGCTCCGCTCTCAATATCAATCGCTGGTAAGCTCAATCCGGACTCCTATCAGAGCCGGACTTCACCCTTGACTTTGTTTGCAGCGCAGCTCCGCCCGGACTCCTACGGGAGCCAGGCTCCACCGACGACATCAGCGCAGCTCCGCCCGGACTCCTACGGGAGCCGGGCTCTGCCGCCATCATCACAGCTCCGCCCGGATCCTACGGGAGCCGGACTCCGCCGCCGACATCAGAACAGCTCCACCCGGACTCCTACGGGAGCTGGGCTCCGCTCACGATGGCTCCGACCATTGCGAGCTTCAATCGACAGATCCACGCCCCTGACAGGCCCTCAAAACGGCCGCGACCCTGCTCCACCTCCTGTGGCGGACTCCACGCAGTATCATCATTCCCTGACAAGCCGCAGCAGCCATAGCCGCCCTGCTCCACTTCCTGTGGTGGACTCCGCACAGCTCCATTATCCCCCTGGCAGGCCACAGTAACGGCCACGAACCTGCTCCACCTCCTGCGACGGATACCATGCGATTCTCCTGACGACGGACGCTGCTCCACCCCTCATAACGGATTCCACGTGGCAAGTCGAGGTGATACCCACGTGTCTGCTCCATTATCTTTCGCAATCAATTCCCCTGACCATGGGCGGCCCACTACCAGGCAGTTACACACGTCGCCATCAGTCCGTTGCCTCCCCCGCCTATAAAAGGGGGGACTCAGATACGTTATTTTTTAAGCTCTTTTGCCTTATCTCAAAACTCTGCTAAATTCTCCGCTCGAGCACTCCATTCTTGTTGAGGCAGAGAACTGACTTGAGCGTCGGAGGATCTTGCCGGAGCAACCCCACCTCCAGTTTAGACTTCCCTTGCAGGTCCCGGTGGCGACCGCGGCTTCCTCAACTCCAGCTTCTCCAGCGCAGGCAGATTTTTGCACCAACAGGATTGGCGCTAGAGGAAGGGCTGTGTCTTCGCGGCACCCTTGTTCTTGAAGGAGCGCTCAACGAAGCCACCTCCGGCCATCTCTCCGTCATCTACTCCTAATCCTCCCCGACGAGATCGACACCCGATGCCTCCGCGCAGGGCGTCCACCCGGCGGTCCACGGCCTCCGCGGCCAGATCTCAGGCTCCGGCCTCCCCTCCCGTGTCTCAGCCAGCCCCTCCTCCCCCTCCGGCGACGGCGGTCGGCGCGGAGCAGTTTGACTTGCTGGCGCAGCAGGTCAAGGGCCTCGTCGAGGCCGTACAGGCGATGCAGCAGCAGCCACCGCAGGCGTCAGCGCATCCGGAAGGGGCATCTCCGGAATGCCAGAACCCGACGGTGGGGCGGGCCACCTGGGCTAGCCGCCCCATCCTTCCCGAGAAGGCGAATCCGAGGGTGGAGAGCCCTCAGTCGGACCACGGCTCCACCCCTGGGAGATTCCTGCCCCCGTTCTGCCAACGGACCCTCGAGACTCGAAGTCGAGAGGATTTCCTGGACCGGAGGCTCCAGGAGATGAACCGGCGGATCGAAGAACTCCGCCATGCGCCTCCCGCTTACGGTGAGGATATCTGCACTGATCCTCCCTTCTCCCAAATGATTATGCAGGAACCGATCCCGTCGAATTTCAAGCTCCCCCAGTTTGAAAGCTACGACGGGACGTCGGACCCGGTGGACCACCTGGAGGCTTCCGAACAATGATGCTGCTTCATGGTGCCCCCGACGCCATCTTGTGCCGGGCTTTCCCATCTACTTTGAAGGGAGCAGCAAGAAACTGATACTCGGCACTGAAGCCGAGTACCATCTTCTCCTTCGACAAATGAGCCACCAATTCGTGGCCCATTTTGTCAGCAGCCGACGTCCCCGGAAAGGTTCGGAGTCCCTCATCAACATCAAGCAGAGGGAAGGGGAGTCCATACGGGCCTACATCAACCGCTTCAACATCGCGGCGCTGGAGGTCCGGAACTTGGACCAGTCAGTGGCCATGGCCGCCCTGAAAGGTGGCCTTCAGAAGAATGATCTCTTGTACTCCCTGGAGAAGAAGTACCCCAGGGATTTCGCTGATCTGCTGGCTCGGGCTGAAGGATACGCCCGAGCGGAAGAGGCCTTCAAAATGAAGGATGAAGAGACTGCAAGGGAGCGCCAGGTGGGAGATTCTGGCAAGCCGCAGTTGAGAAGAGGCCAAGGGAAGCCCGGCCTCGCTCCCGATCCCCTCCTGGGCACAAGCGCGCCCATACTCCACCCCGGGCACGCAGGCAGAGAAGCTCGGACAACAGGTTTCGACGGGGTTCCCCACCAGGGAAGTTCCGCAGCTACGCCCCCCTCAACGCCTCGAAGGCCCAGGTACTGATGGAGGTCAGGGAGCTGATCCCTAGGCCGGAGAGGATGCGCACGCACCCCGGGAAGCGCAACCCCAACAAGTTCTGCCTCTACCACCGCGACCACGGCCACGACACCGAAGAGTGCATCCAGCTCCAGGACGAGATCGAGGAGCTCATCCGGCGAGGTCGGCTCGACAGATTCATCCGTCGCAGGCCTGAGGATAGAGGAGACCGGCCAAGAGCCCTCCCACCGCCCGAACCGCAGAAGAGGGAGGAGCAGCCCGGGGATCGGCCTCCTATCGGGACCATCGACTCCATCGCCGGAGGGCCTCAAGGAGGAGCGGGAGAACTGTAAATGTATTGCCTACTGTTTCGTTTTGAATCTACTTTTCTTTCTAGCTAACGCACTCCTCCTGCTTAACGCGGATGTATTATGACTGGATATGACCTCTCCAAAAAACAACGACCGTGTCAGGAACAGGAGGAGAACCTCGTCCTGACATGAGCAAAGTCAAAGGCCCGGTTCTTTTAGACCGGATGGGGGGAGAGGCCTTACAACGCCCTAATGTGCCCCCACAGCCCTGTTAGGGACAGGAGGAAAACCTCGCCCTAACTTGAGCAAAGTCAAAGGCCCGGTTCTTTTAGACCGGATGGGGGGAGAGGCCTTACAACGCCCTAATGTGCCCCCACAGCCCTGTTAGGGATAGGAGGAAAACCTCGCCCTAACTTGAGCAAAGTCGAAGGCCCGGTTCTTTTAGACCGGATGGGGGGAGAGGCCTTGCAACGCCCTAATGTGCCCCCATAGCCATGTCAGGAACAGGAGGAGAACCTCATCCTGACATGAGCAAAGTTGAAGGCCCGGTTCTTTTAGACCGGAGGGGGAGAGGCCTTACAACGCCCTAACGCGCCCCACAAGCCAGGCTGATGACGAGAACCTCGCCACCGGCTCAAGCGAAATGGAAGACCCGGACTCCTACGGGAGCTGGGTTCCGCCGCAAAGGTAGGCTTCACCCGGACTCCTACGGGAGCCGGGTTCCACCGCCAAGGTAAAGCTTCACCCGGACTCCTACGGGAGCCGGGTTCCCGCCGCCAAGGTAAAGCTTCACCCAGACTCCTACGGGAGCCGGGTTCCGTCGCCAAGGTAAAGCTTCACCCGGACTCCTACGGGAGCCGGGTTCCGCCGCCAAGGTAAAGCTTCACCCGGACTCCTACGGGAGCCGGGTTCGGGTTCCACCGCCAGGTAAAGCTTCACCCAGACTCCTACGGGAGCCGGGTTCCGCTGCCAAGGTAAAGCTTCACCCGGACTCCTACGGGAGCCGGGTTCCGCCGCCAGGTAAAGCTTCACCCGGACTCCTACGGGAGCCGGGTTCCGCCGCCAAGGTAAAGCTTCACCCGGACTCCTACGGGAGCCGGGTTTCCCGGTTTCCCCGGACCAGGGGGGCGCGCAGGTAAAGCTTCACCCGGACTCCTACGGGAGCCGGGTTCCGCCGCCAAGGTAAAGCTTCACCCGGACTCCTACGGGAGCCGGTTCCGCCGCCAGGTAAAGCTTCACCCGGACTCCTACGGGAGCCGGGTTCCGCCGCCAAGGTAAAGCTTCACCCGGACTCCTACGGGAGCCGGGTTCCGCCGCCAAGGTAAAGCTTCACCCGGACTCCTACGGGAGCCGGGTTCCGCCGCCAAGGTAAAGCTTCACCCGGACTCCTACGGGAGCCGGGTTCCGCCGCAAGGTAAAGCTTCACCCGGACTCCTACGGGAGCCGGGTTCCGCCGCCAGGTAAAGCTTCACCCGGACTCCTACGGGAGCCGGGTTCCGCCGCCAAGGTAAAGCTTCACCCGGACTCCTACGGGAGCCGGGTTCCGCCGCCAAG
Organism: Elaeis guineensis; assembly: GCF_000442705.2. Taxonomy (NCBI): domain Eukaryota; kingdom Viridiplantae; phylum Streptophyta; class Magnoliopsida; order Arecales; family Arecaceae; genus Elaeis; species Elaeis guineensis. The sequence goes on from NC_025999.2 coordinate 2,205,501, forward strand.
GTAAAGCTTCACCCGGACTCCTACGGGAGCCGGGTTCCGCCGCCAAGGTAAAGCTTCACCCGGACTCCTACGGGAGCCGGGTTCCGCCGCAGGTAAAGCTTCACCCGGACTCCTACGGGAGCCGGGTTCCGCCGCCAAGGTAAAGCTTCACCCGGACTCCTACGGGAGCCGGGGTTCCGCCGCCAGGTAAAGCTCACCGGACTCCTACGGGGCGGGCCCCCAATAAAGCTCACCCGGACTCCTACGGGAGCCGGGTTCCGCCGCCAAGGTAAAGCTTCACCCGGACTCCTACGGGAGCCGGGTTCCGCCGCCAAGGTAAAGCTTCACCCGGACTCCTACGGGAGCCGGGTTCCGCCGCCAAGGTAAAGCTTCACCCGGACTCCTACGGGAGCCGGGTTCCGCCGCCAGGTAAAGCTTCACCCGGACTCCTACGGGAGCCGGGTTCCGCCGCCAAGGTAAAGCTTCACCCGGACTCCTACGGGAGCCGGGTTCCGCCGTCAGGTAAAGCTTCACCCGGACTCCTACGGGAGCCGGGTTCCGCCGCCAGGTAAAGCTTCACCCGGACTCCTACGGGAGCCGGGTTCTGCCGCCAAGGTAAAGCTTCACCCGGACTCCTACGGGAGCCGGGTTCCGCCGCCAAGGTAAAGCTTCACCCGGACTCCTACGGGAGCCGGGTTCCGCCGCCAGGTAAAGCTTCACCCGGACTCCTACGGGAGCCGGGTTCCGCCGCCAAGGTAAAGCTTCACCCGGACTCCTACGGGAGCGGGTTCCGCCGCCAGGTAAAGCTTCACCCGACTCCTACGGAACCGGGTTCCGCCGCCAGGTAAAGCTTCACCCGGACTCCTACGGGAGCCGGGTTCCGCCCCCAAGAAAGACTTCGCCCGGGCTCCTAAGAAAGCCGGGCTCCATCCGCCACTTCGCCAGCAAGGGTTAAAAACGATGGCGAGGCTCGGCCACATGACGAGATCGATGGAAGGGAAGAGCCCTTTCCCACGGCGACCTCTAAGCCAAACAGTCCAAACAACGAGAAAGGGTCAACGAACGACAATATTAGTGCTACGCGCGGACAAGGTAACACAAAATGCCTTTTTCTCATTTCCGATATATGTGCTACAGGGCCAGGACGGCCAGAAAAAGAGGGACAAAACGACAAGAAAAGAAAAGGGGGGCAGCTACAAAAGGGGGTGACTACTAAAGAACTCTAAGGAGGTCCTGCTCCCTCTAACATAGGTGATCACCTCCATCCCCCGACCAGGACTGCCTCAGGGTCTCCACCATTTCCTCTAGTTCTTCCTTCTTTTGCAGCATATCCTGGAGCGCCTGACGAAGTCGCCGACTCTCAGCCTCCGCTTCCCGATGCCACTTCCGCAAAACTTCGGACTCCGCTTCTGCATCCGCGACGGCCTTCTGCTCAAGTCCCAGTTGAATTTTTACTTGTTGAAGCTCAGCCGTCTTCTCCCCAAGTGAGACAGAGATCCCTCGACGGTGCCTCTCAAGGCTCGAAGCTCTTCGGTGTCTTGGGCGTTCGTAAGCTGCGCCCTGGTAACCAGCTGCTTCTGAAGACGAACGACCTCGTCCGCCGCCTGCCGAAATCTCCTCTTATGCTCTTCCACTTGCCGGCGCCAGCTAGCCCGCTGCACGTCGTGGCTCATTTCGGCGTCTTGAAGCTGCTTCTGGAGGTCGGAGACCCTCTGCGACCATTTTTGGGCATCGTCAGCCCGCACTAGGGTCCGGGATGAGTTTCCTTCCAGCTGGCCAATCCTCCTCTGCGCAGCTGAAAGCTCCATCTTAAGGGCGCTGATCCTGGCTTCTTGAGCCCAAGTTCGGTCACTGGCGCTCTTCTTACATTCCTCAAGCTCTTTTGTGAAGCTCGCCTTCCTCCGACTGTAGTCCATGATCGCCTTCACTTGAATACTCCTGAAGTGGGCGACCTCGGCAGCGGCCTCGGAGTAGCATTTTTTCGCCTGACGGAGCTCGCCTTCCGACTTCTTCAGCTTCCTTGTCAAGTGGAGGACCTCCTTTTTCAACCGTCGGATAGTGGACTTCAGCGGGACCCCCAGGGGCAAGGGGAGTGCTTCAGCGAGACACTGCCATCGGAAGAGGCAAGCGTCAAAGACCGATTCGTTACAAGAAGAAGGGCCGGAAAGAAGGAGCAGAGGGAGGAAAAAATCATCCACAAAAAGAAATTCGGCTTTATTAATTGATCTTGAAGACAAATGAAAAGGAAGCATGACAACAAAAGAAAGATACAAGGTCGGAGGTCTCAGACCTCGGGAGCGGGGGGTGGAGAGTTCGGCGCGGGGGGTGCAACTGCTGTGGCGGCGGGCGAAGGGCCGGCCTCGTCGTCGGACTCCTCCAAGAATTCGAGGCCAAGATCGGGATATCTGCTGGCCACCTTCTCCCGGCAAAGCTCAAACCCTTTGGTAAATGCCTCCAGGCCGAACTGGACGTTCAGCTCCCTCATCTCCGCGGAGGCCTTGAACTCCTCCACCGCAAGGGTCCTGGCCTCCGAGACCAGAACCGGAGTTTGCTCGGCCAGATGGGCGACCTCGGCCTCCGCCTTCCTCACCGACTCCTCCAGGCTCCGTCTCTCCGCCTCCCGGGCTTGTCTCTCCTCCTCCCGGGCTTGTCTTTCCTCTTCCCGTCCTGTCTCTCTCTCTCCAGGGCCTCCCGGAGGGCGGCCATCTCGGACCGTCTTCGCTTGAAGATGGGCAGCCTCGTCCCGGCAGCGCTCCTCCGCTCGGAGAAGGTCCCTTCTCGCGCGGCCCGACGCCTCGACGTAGGCGAAGAGCTGGTGCCCGATCTGCAAGGACGGATAGAGAATTACAACAAAGACCGAACAACCATGCAAATAAACATCCGCTTACCTCAAGAAAGGATCCCAGAGTATCCCAGGCCCGCTGCTCGGGATCGGCATGGTCGATCCTCTCCACGACATCGGGCAGAATGCAGCCGTCGAGCAGCCGCCTGATCAGAGCCTTGTCGTTGAAGGGGTTCTCCGATCCCCCCTCGGAGCAGACGGACTCGTCTGCGGCAGTTCGGTGGCCGCTCGCCCTGCGGGCCACCGATTTCCTTCTCTTCCCACGGCGGGCGCCTCCGCGGGGCGGACCTCCGGAATGGGGACCTCGGTCGGGAGCTCCTTGAGGGAGCCCGGGGGACCACTGGTTCGGCATCCGAAGGAATGTCGATGGCCGGGGTCGCCTGGACGGGCGCGACCAAGCTCGTCTCTCCCACCTTGGCCCTCTTCGCTGAGCCGGAGGTCGTCGCGCCCTTCCTCTTCTGGGCTCTCATGGACTTGGCGAGCATCCGCGTGGCTTCGGCGTCCATTGCTAAAGAAAAAGGAGGGGGGGAGAGAAGAAGAAGAAAAAGAAGCAACATCGATCAGTTCGGAGTCAAAAAAAAAAAAAAAAAAAAAAAAAAAAGAGAGAGAAGAGAAAGAAGAGAAGAAAAGGAAGAGGAGAGAAAAAATAAACAAAAAGAAGGCGAGAAAAGATAAATACTTGCTGGATCCTGGGGGCTCAGGCCGATGTTGAAAAGAAGCTGCTCCCTCAGAAGGTTAGGAAGGGAAGGAGCGGGGTAACTCAGAAGCTTCTGGGTGGCCTGGAGGTCGTCCTCTCCCAGGCTGGAAGCCCGACGGACGGAATCCCTCAGAGCCCCCCAACGGGGCAGACCTAGTTCTAAGGTCGGGCAGTAGACAAAGAGGAATTTCCCCTTCCAGTTGTGAATCGAAGAAGGGGCGCCCTTCAGCAACCCCTTCTTACCGAACTGGGGGGAGAAGTACCACCAGTCCTTCGCTGAAGGATGGCGTTTGAAGGTGTAGAAATGTCTGAATAAGGAGAGGGATGGCTGGACCTCGGCTATATGGCAGAGAGAGAGAAATCCTATCAAAAACCTAAAGGAATTCGGGGCAACAGAAGCAAGTGAAATATCTAAAAAGCGAAAGAAGGCGGCGACGAAGTTTGGGAGCGGAAGCCGAAGCCCGGCACGAAAGGCCTCCTGGTACAGGCAAAAGCGGCCGGGAGGGGGAGCGCTGGCCTTATCAGAGGGGCCAGGAAGCTCCAGGTCGTACTCCGCAGGGACCCCGTATCGAGCCCTTATCAGGAGAAGTTCGTCCGGAGTCGACGAACACAAATGGCGCCCGGCGCGAAAACCGGGCGAGGCCCTGCCCCGAGCGCGGGTTCATCCGCAGAAACGGGGGCCTGGGGGTTCGAAGCAGAAGAACTCCCAGAACTTACGGGGACAGAAGATTCAGAAGACATTTTTTCTCGGGGGAAAATCTAAAGGGCCCTAGAAAGGCAAATCGAGAGGGGAACGAAACGCCAAAGGTCAACCCGGAGGAAGACACGAAGAGAATGAAAAGACGAAAGATCCCTAGGCGGTGAAAAGAAGGTGGGCACTAACCTATCTTGCTCTGAGGACCCGGGGGGCGAGAGACGGAAGGCGCCTACGGCTCGAAAGGGCGTTCGCGAGAGCAGACTCTCGGGGAGATGACAGACGCCAGCGAAAATAAAAAATGGAGTAGGATGCCTGAAGGGGGGAGGACGGGTTTAAATAGACCCTGGGATCCGGCGCCATAATGATCTCGAATCCCCCAGGCCAGTCCGCGCTCGACACGTGTCCCACTCCCCGCGACGGACGACTAAAGGCGGCTGGCGGTTGGCAGGGCCATAATTACGCCGTACCTAGGCCAGTGTACCTGCGGGATTCTCGAAGCGCCCCTCGTATCGCCCCAACTCGAAAAGACCCCGGCACGCGCTCATTTAATGCCAAAATATCTGGAGGCGGCAGTGCGCAGGATTCGAAGGGACGGTTTCAGCTATGTCTCTCTCCCTCTCTGTACTTCCTTCGTTTGAAATTCAAACTCGGAAGTAGGGGGACTGGTGTTGGGTATAAAATACCCACGGCTGAAACCCTCAGCAGAACCGACATCAGAATGGTTCCGCCCGGACTCCTACGGGAGCCGGGCTCCACCACCGACATCAGAATGGTTCCGCCCGGACTCCTACGGGAGCCGGGCTCCACCACCGACATCAGAATGGTTCCGCCCGGACTCCTACGGGAGCCGGGCTCCACCACCGACATCAGAATGGTTCCGCCCGGACTCCTACGGGAGCTGGGCTCCACCACCGACATCAGAATGGTTCCGCCCGGACTCCTACGGTAGCCGGGCTCCGCCACCGACATCAGAATGGTTCCGCCCGGACTCCTACGGGAGCCGGGCTCCACCGCCGACATCTGAATGGTTCGCCCGGACTCCTACGGGAGCCGGGCTCCACTCACGATCCTGCTCCACTTTTTATGGCGGACTCCGCACAGTTTCATCATTCCCTGACAGGCCACAGCAGCCATCGCCGCCCTGCTCCACCTCTCGTAGCAGATTCTGTACAGCTCCACTACCAGGCCGCAGTAACGGCCACGAATCTGCTCCACCCCCTGCGACGGATTCCATGCGATTCTCCCAGCTGCTGGCAAGTCACGACAACGGATGCTGCCCACCCAGCGTAACAGATTCCACGTGGCAAGCCACGATGATGCCCACGCGTCTACCCCACTATCTTTTGCAATCAATTCCCCTGACTGTGGGCGGCCCACTACCAGACGGTTACAAACGTCGCCATCGGCCCGTTGCCTCCCCCGCCTATAAAAGGGGACCCAGATACGTTATTCTCTAAGCTCTTTTGTCTTATCTCAAAACTCTGCTAAATTCTCCGTTCGAGCACTCCCATTCTTGTTGAGGCAGAGAACTGACTTGAGCGTCGGAGGGTCTTGCCGGAGCAACCCACATCCGGTTTAGACTTCCCTTGCAGGTCCCGGCGGCGACCGCGGCTTCCTCAACTCCAGCTTCCCCGGCGCAGGCGGATTTTTGCACCAACAATGCCTTATTCCAAGTACAAATGTAATACCTTACCCAAAACAAAGTACACATGGAATACATTAAGCATCAAAACAGAACCAAAGAGATGAAACATTACAAATGAATGATGATGCATAAATAAGAGATTTTCCACCCTACTTTCTTCGAGGTTCAATTAACAGAGTTCTTTTCCTAATTAATATAAAAAAATTTATTTATCTAAATAATTTAATTTTTAACTTATTTATCAGAATGATACAAAATCGGTAAAACATCATTTTGAATGGCATTTTATCATGGCCACATCACCCCCTATTTTTCACGTAGACCACATAAAAAAAAATTTTAAAAAAAATATCAAAAATATGATGTTTTTAAAAACGTCATTCCAAATGGCGTTTTTAAAAATACCATATTTTTAGCGTTTTCTCTCCCAAAAAAAGAAAAAAAAATGATAAAAAATAAAAATAAAAAAATTTAAATTTATAAAAAAATAAAAATTTTAATTTTGATAAAAATAAAAATTATCATTTAAAATTAGTATCTTCATTTCAAATTATCTTTTTAAAAAAAATATCTGAAAAAAATTGGTGTAAAAAAAATTAAAAATACCATTAAAAATTTTAAGAAATAAAAATTATAATTCTAAAATTTAAGAAAATAAAAATTTTAATTTTAATTCAAATAAAAATCATCATTTCAAATTACAATCTCCTTTTCAAATTAATTTTTTTTTAAAAATATCATAAAGGAAGAAAAAAATAGAAAAAAATAAAAATTATAATTTGAATGAATTTTAAAAAATAAAAATTTTAATTTTAATTCAAATAAAAAAATAATTTTAAATTATTTTATACATTTAAAATTTATTTTTTTAAAAAAAATATCTCAAAAAAATCTTAAAAAATTAAAAAAATAAAAAATACCATTAAAAAAAGAGAAAAAAATGAGAGCCAAATAAAAATTATAATTTTAAATTTAAAAAAATAAAAATTTTAATTTTAATTCAAATAAAAACCATCATTTCAAATTACTTTCTCTATTTCAAATTAATTTTTTTAAAAAATATATATCTAAAAAAATAAAAAATAAAAAAAGTGACATAAAAGAGAAAAATATTTAAAAATAGAGAAAAAATAAAAATTATAATTTTTAATTTAAAAAAATAAAATTTTTAATTTTAATTAAAATAAAAAATATCATTTCAAATTATTTTTTTCATTTCGAATTATTTTTTAAAAAATATTTCAAACAAAGAAGTAAAAAATGAGGAAAAAATAAAATTCAAATGTTAACTCAAATAAAAATAAATAAATTCAAATTATTTTTTTTCATTTAAAATTAATTTTTTTAAAAAAATATCCCAAAAAATTTATGGGGGTTAAAAAAATAAAAAATATCAAAAAAATATCAAAAAAAATAAAAATTATAATTTTGAATTTAAAAAAATAAAAATTTTAATTCAAAATTTTTTCAATACCGCACCATAGTAGCTGTTTGTGTCTGTACCAGATCGAGATGTACCAATATGATTCAATTCATTTCATAATTAAATTATCTGATATATTATTATTATTTATATTATAATTTTTATAATTTTTTTAGCATAATCAAATGGCTTCTCGTCCGACCAGTTCAGAAGCATCTCTGTGCTCCGTGTGAGAACGTGCCTCATCCTGGACTGTCCCACAGCGCAACAATACCCATTCCATCATTGTTGATGGATCCGAGCACATATGTTTCTAGAAGCACCAAAAACTGAATCAAATATATCAATTCCAGACCAACTCAACATCAATAAAAGCTCGTATTTGAACACCCGAATAGATTATTCGTGCTCCTCATGAGAGTATGAGACCTGTTATACGTCAATTATGATAGCCCCATTGCCTGGTGATATCAATTCCATAATGACATCACCCAACATCCCGTATACCTCTTCTTGTTGGGGATGGCCATTGTCATCAGCTATAAACCTATGGCCAACTCCATTTATCTCAATCAGACTCCAACCCGGAGTAGTTTTCACTCCCCTATCCCTCATCGCCCGTCTTACCTTCACAACACCCTCCCACCTTCCCATTGAAGCATATACATTGGCGAGACCCACATACCTCCCACAATGGTGTGGCTCCAACTCGATCACATGCCTACCGACTCTCCCCCCTAGCTCAGCATGTCCATGCATCAGACAACCGTTGAGCAGAGCCCCCCATATGACCCCGTCGGGCTCCATTGGCATGCACTGGATCAAGCTTTCGGCCACAGCAGTCCTCCCGGCACGGCTTAAGAGATCGACGACACATCCGTAATGCTCGATCGTGGGAGACACACCATAAACCCTGCTCATGTCCTCAAAATAAGCCCATCCTTCATCTACCAAACCGCCATGATTGCAAGCAGTCAGCACCCCAACAAAGGTGATGGCATTTGGCACAACCTTACACCTCAACATCTCTGAGAAAGTCTCGATGGCTGAATGGCTCAGCCCATTGAGAGCCAGACCCATGACCATTGCACTCCAAGCCGTCACATCTTTGCGACCCATCTTGCAGAACACCTCCCTCGCACTCTCTATAAAGCCACATTTTGAATAGAAATCTAAGAGGGCAGTCCCTAGCTCGAGTCCATACTGTGTCTCTCTCCTATCAATGTAATCATGGATCCATCTACCCTCCTCCAAAGCGCCCAAACCAGCACACGCATTCAGAACACTGACGAGCAAAGAGTCGTTGAGCTTTACGCTCCCACCACCCTTCAATTCGCGAAACAATTCAATCGCCTCTTCCGGACGTTCATTCTGCACATAACCCGTTATCATTGCACTCCAGGAAACATCATTCCTTTCGGCCATCCGATCAAAGAATTCCCTCGCTCTATCCACCAGACCATGAGCACAATGCGCGCTAATAAGACTGGTCCAGCACACGATGTTTCTGTTAGAGCTTTCGTCGAACACCTGAGAAGCGAAGTCCAGGCCACCCAGATGCGAGTAACATCTGATTAGAGAGCTCGTCACAAAGACGTCGAGGTCGAACCCGAATTTGACAATCTGCCCGTGGATTTGGGACAGAGACGAGAGGCGAGGGCAAGCCTTGATGGCAAAGGGGAAGGTATGCATGTTGGGAGGGAGCCCTCGGCGTCTCATGTGGGAGTAGAAAAGGAGACCCTTCTCGGGGTAGGGGGTTCTGCAGTAACCCTTGATCACGGTGTTCCAGTTGAAGATGGTGGGCTCGGGGATCCGGTGGAAGACCAGGAGGGCAGAGTGGATGTCGGGGTTGGCGTGGAGGGCGTAGATGGCGAGGATTCGGCTGGTGACATAGGTATAGCGGACGAGGCCCAAGACGATAGCATGGGCGTGCAGTTGCTTCACTTCTTTTACTGTGGAGGATTTCTCGAGGAGGGAGAGAAAGGGGTAGGTGGTGATGGTGGGATTTGGTGGGGGATGAGATGATGGGCATGGAGAGAGAGGAAGATCGACGGAGAGAGCCGAGATGGCCCTCCTGGAGATGCCTCGCCTCATAGAGAGAGGCACACGCACGATGGATGACCTGCGCGAATCGAAATGAAGCTGAAGCTGAAAGATTTATCCCATGCGCACCATGGACATCACCAAAAACAGCCAGCCTGCCCCGCCCGACCCCGGCCCGACTTTAAATGGGCCTTTAGGCCTGACGAGATGGGCAAGGCCTTGATTAGCTTGAGGGCCAATTCAACCTGATGAATAAATAATTTCATACATATTTATTATATATTATTTATTATCTGTATGATATATATATATATATATATATATATATGAGTTCTGAGATTTAAGAACCTAGGGAATCCTATACCTCTGTGGGTCCTGTTTGGGTAATTATGTGCAATCCAATAGGATTCATAAAAACACACGCCGGACAAAAGGCTCATTTCACAAATTTGTCAAGAATGGAATGGGTCAGCTTGAATTCCATAAAGGGAAAAAAATAACCTCACTAGTTTTTTCTATCCTATACTGGAAGAGGTCTAGTTGATGTGAGGAGTCTTATATTCTACAATATTAGATATATCTGTGTATATAGTTTAGAAGATATATGTTGGATGGATCAGACTCGATTCTCACGGAAGCTTCAGCCCAATCCTATAGGCAGATCTAAGGATCTCTCTAGAAATTTATAGCCACATCCAATGAAATTTGGTAGAGAGAAGGTGCAAGGAATGGAAGGGAGAGAACCGGGGTACAAAAGAGGGATAACACAAGGATCGCGTGGTTCAATCCCCTTAGGATGAGGGAAAAAGGACCCTGATAGGTTGTCTTTTCAACCTGTAATGATCGAGCCCACTGATCCCATCTCTCCCACTCCCTCCTTTCCATCAGCCGCATTATCTTGACCCCAACAAATCTGGCATTTCCGGACATGCCTTAGCTGTTTTTTTTTCTTTCTTTTGGTAAGCAAACAAACCAGCTGCTTTATCATATAGAGAGGAGTGGAGTTTTTTTTCTAATTAATATAAAAAAATTTATTTATTTAAATAATTTGATTTTTAACTTATTTATCAGAGTGATGTAAAATTGGTAAAATGTCATTTGAATGGCGTTTTATCGTGACCACGTCATCCTCTATTTTTCATGTAGACTACATTAAAAAAAAAATGTAAAATGATATGGCATTTTTAAAAACACCATATTATTTGACATTTTTTTCTCCCAAAAAAAAAAGAAAAAAACGGTAAAAAATAGAAAAAAAAATTTAAATTTATAAAAAAATAAAAATTTTAATTTTGATAAAAATAAAAATTATCATTTAAAATTAGTATTTCCATTTCAAATTATCTTTTTAAAAAATATCTGAAAAAAATTGATGTAAAAAAAATTAAAAATACCATTAAAAAAATCGAAAAGAAATAGAAATTATAATTCTAAAATTATTTAAAAATTAATTTTTTTAAAAAAATATCAAAAAAGATCTTAAAAATAGCATTAAAAAATACCATAAAATTAATTTTTTTAAATTAATTTTTTTAAATATCATTAAAGAAGAAAAATGAGAAAAATTTGAGAAAAAATAAAATTATAATTTTGAATGAATTTTAAAAAGTAAAAATTCTAATTCTAATTCAAATAAAAAAGATAATTTTAAATTATTTTGTCCATTTAAAATTAATTTTTAAAAAAATATCTAAAAAAACTTAAAAATTTTAAAAAATAAAGAATACCATAAAAAAAAGAAAAAATAAGAAAGAAATGAAAAAAAAATAAAAATAAAAATTTTAAATTTTAAAAAATTAAAATTTTAATTTTAATTAAAATAAAAACCATCATTTCAAATTAGTTTCTCCATTTCAAATTAATTTAAAAAAATGTTCAAAAAAATAAAAAATTAAAAAATAAAAGTGCCATAAAGAAGTCAAAAATTTAAAAAAATAGGAACAAAATAAAAATTATAATTTTAAATTTAAAAAAATAAAATTTTTAATTTTAATTAAAATAAAAGACATCATTTCAAATTACTTTCTCCATTTCAAAATAATTTTTTTAAAAATATTCCAAACAAATAAAAAAATACCTCAAAAAAATTTCATAAAAAAAGAAAAAAGGTAAAAATGAGAAAAAAAATAAAAATTATAATTTTAAGTTATAAAAAAATTAAAATTTAAATTTAAATTCAAGAAAAATAAAAGAAAAAAATGCCATACGAAAAGTGAAAAAAATAAAAATTATGAAAAAAAATAAAAATTGTAAATTAAATTTTAAAAAAAATTAACTTTAATGAAAATAAAAAATGTCATTTCAAATTACTTTTTCCATTTCAAATTATTTTTTTAAAAAAATATCTGAAAAAGAAAAAAATTGGTGTAAAAAAAATAAAAAACACCATAAAAAAAAGAAAAAAGGGAAAAGAATTGAATTTAAAAAATTATAAATTGTAATTCTAATTTAAAAATAAAAATTATAATTTTAAAATTAAAAAATTAAAAATTATAATTATAATTCAAATAAAAAATAGTAAAAAAATAAAATTTATAATTATTACTTAAAAAATTTAACTTTAATTCAAATAAAAAATTATCATTTCAAATTACTATGTCCATTTTAAATTAATTTTATTTATTAAAAAATCATATAAAAATAAGTAAAGAAAAATTAAAAAATTAAAAAAAATTATTAAAAAAAATAGAGGAAAACGTCAAAGGGAATGGCATTTTTGAAAATGCCATTCCCTTCAAAAATGTCATTCCCTTGGCATTTTTGAAGCTTAAATTCCAAAAAAAAAAAAAAACCCCTCTCTCCTTCTTCTCCGGCTATCTCCAGCATTTTCTCCTCTCCGACAGCACGGCATCAGTCCGTAAATGATCTGATAGTATCCTTATTCCTGAGCAGCATGACCAGCAGACCTCCTCTACTGATATAGAGAAGGGGCCATCACAGCAGGAGCAGGAGCAGGAGCAGCCGTTGAGGACCTTCCTGAGAAGGTCCAAGCGATCACGGGCACCACGACGTCTTTATGGGACTTAATCTTTTTTAGATTTGTACTTAATATTTTTGAAACTTTTATTGTACTATTTTTTGTACGTTTGACATTTTTATTCTATTTAATATTATTAATTATTAATTTATTTTATATTATTTAATTTCAAGTGATCGGATATTATGCTTTGTGGATATGGTTACACATACACTAATATATCTCAGAACATTACGAGAGAAAAAGTTATGCTAAAAGGACTATAAAAATTATAATATAAATAATAATAGTATATCGGATAATTTAATTATGAGATTAATCGGACCGCACTGATACATCTCGATTTGGTACGGGCACAAACAGCTATGTACGGTGCGGTATTAAAAAAAAATTTGAATGAAAATTTTTATTATTTTAAATTTAAATACTATAATTTTTATTTTTTCTCATTTTTTTGATATTTTCTTTTTTATGATATTTTTTATTTTTTTAACCCCCATAAATTTTTTTGGGATATTTTTTTAAAAAAATTAATTTTAAATGAAAAAAATAATTTAAATTTATGTTTTTTATTTGAGTTAACATTTGAATTTTTATTTTTTTCTCATTTTTACTTCTTTATTTGGAATATTTTTTAAAAAAAATAATTTGAAATGGGAAAAGTAATTTGAAATGGTATTTTTTATTTTAATTAAAATTAAAAATTTTATTTTTTAAATTAAAAATTATAATTTTTATTTGGTTCTCATTTTTTCTTTTTTTATGATATTTTTATTTTTTTAATTTTTTAAATTTTTTTTTGAGATATTTTTGAAAAAAATAAATTTTAAATGGATAAAATAATTTAAAATTATCTTTTTTATTTGAATTAAAATTAAAATTTTTATTCTTTAAAATTCATTCAAAATTATAATTTTTATTTTTTCTATTTTTTTCTTCTTTTATGATATTTTTTTAAAAAAATAATTTGAAAAGGAGATTGTAATTTGAAATGATGATTTTTATTTGAATTAAAATTTAAAATTTTTATTTTCTTAAATTTTAGAATTATAATTTCTATTTCTTAAAATTTTTAATGATATTTTTAAATTTTTTTTTACACCAATTTTTTTCAGATATTTTTTAAAAAGATAATTTAAAATGGAGATACTAATTTTAAATGATAATTTTTATTTTTATCAAAATTAAAATATTTATTTTTTAAAAAAATTAATTTTTTTTAATTTTTTTAATTTTATTATTATTTTTTTTTTGGAGGAAAAAAATATCAAAAAATATGGCGTTTTTAAAAACGCTGTTTGGAATGGCTTTTTTAAAAACGCCATATCATTTGACATTTTTTTAAATTTTTTTTTTTTATGTGGTCTACATGAAAAATAGGGGGTGACGTGGTCATGATAAAACGTCGTTCAAAATGGCGTTTTATCGATTTTGCATCATTCTGATAAATAAGTTAAAAATTAAATTATTTAGATAAATAATTTTTTTTTTATATTAATTAGAAAAAAACTCAGGGGAGTGAAATCAAAGTATATATGCAAATCCCGACTTGGGATATAAAACTATCAGAAACCCACCAAAACAAGAAACACAGGTAATTATACAATATACAAGCGAGAGAATAAAATAAGCACACACATAGAGGAATAAGAAACGCTGATGTCCCATGCCCTAAAGTATTGCCTTATTTCTGAAACTGAGGCAGAGCAGTACATAATCTGTAAACTGAAGAACTAAAGTCTTTAAGAATGAAAACATGAAGACCAAGTGATAACATTTTGGAGATCAATGACTGTAAATCATTTACACAACCCTTTGGAGACATGAGAAGTAGTGAACTAAGAATCCAAACAAGTAGGATATGCCTCGTGTTGAGAGATACAAAGGATAATAACAAATACTCAAAACCTGCTTCAGCTTTGTGGAACTGAACATGTGATGACCCAAGCAAAGTTCCATTGATTGAACCTGCAACATAAAATTAAAAGGGCCAGATGGTAATTCCACAACTTTTGAAGACTTGTAGAGCCAGTGGTGGCCAAGAAAATGGCCCAACCCTCGCTCTTTTATTCTCCCTTACAAGTCACAACACTACTACATGACCACCACAGAGTATATGCGCCGAAATTCCTACTCTTTCTCCACTTCTAGCCCATCGTCACCTCTCTCTCGTCCCCCCTCCTCCCTCCCCTCACCCATAGCTTAGAAAGGGCCAAACAATCAAAGCTTCTAGCTCCAACCACCATTAAAAGGGCCAGAGCCTCCATTTCCCAATCCACACAAATTCTGTTCTCTATGCATGTGTGTGTGGATATGAGAAATTCTTTGTGCACCATGGTTGGTATAGAAAATCCGACATAGAGCATACTATCTTATCCGATTGGTCTACCGAAGTTATCGCTTTCCAATGCACATTTAATATCTGTAGGTCTGTTTTTTTTGTTTAAAACATTTCATACGATGAAAAATACCCCTACCTTTTGAAAAAAAATTATGATATCCTATAACGTATTATAGCCCAAGATGTCATAATATGACCTAAGATATCATAACATGAAAGAGATATTTTTGTCCAACCACTTTTCAATGCGTATTTAATGCCCGCAGTTTTACTTTTTTTGTTTGAAAAATTTTAATGACGAAAATATCTTAGTTCTTGAAAAAAAATTATGACATTCTGTGCATATTATGACATCTTGCATTATATTATGATATCCTAAGGATAAAAATTATGATTTTTTGGATGCAGGATGTCATAATATGGACATAAAAATATCATAATTTTATCAAAGAACAGAGATATTTTCGTCATACAAAATTTTAAACGAAAAAATTAATTTACAGATATTAAATACGTATTGAAAGTGATGACTATGTGGACTAGTCGGATAAGACAGTGCGCTCCACATCGGATTTTTTATACCCTCGCAGTGCACAAAGAATTTGCTGTTTGAATATTTCTACAAATACTAGCCCAAATTTTGAGGGAATAAAGGAAATCTCCACGCTCCTTTCTTCTTACAGCCTACAGGCTAAGATCTAGGTGAGCTTAGATAAGCTCTTAGAAACTGTAAGTTAGATGAGCCAACAAATCCAATTTGTATAAGATTTTCAATCCAATCCTATAAAAATATCCAAAAAAATCCTTAAATAAAATTGGTTGAACCTAGACTCTTGCTTTTCTAAGCCGGTCTTGAATTATAATTTTCATCCTAAAAATAAAATAGGACAAACTTGAGCAAAATATTTTTCACAACCATTGGAAATACATTTAGGTTTTGTTTGACAAAGCTTTTAAAATGTCAGAAAGTACTTTCTGATTCTTCAAAAGCACTTTTATATGGTATAAAGATGTTTAGTAAAAAATTAGAAAATTATTTTGGCTTGATTAGAAAGCTAAAAGGATATATTTGAGAAAATTTTCATTTTAGAGCTTTTTCCAAAAGTACTTTCTGAGTAATGTTAGGAAGCTATTTTAATTTGAATGAAATTTTTTGATAACCAAAATACCCACCAATAAATCTAATAATTATATTTTATATCATATTATTATACTATAAATATAACATGATATAATAATCAATTAATATTATGATATAGTATAAACATAATATTTATACAATGTTATAGAATATAATAATATTTTAAAAATATGAAAATATTTATATTATAAAGATATAATATCATCTATTATAATATTATAATAAAAATAATACAATATAATATAATAAAATTTTAATAATAATATAATATTATTATATTATAATAATATAATACTAGATTAGATTATAATCCATGATTACATTATATATTATATTATAATAATAAATTATATAATTTATATTGTATTATATGATAACAATAGTATTATTATATTATGATATTATATCATATTATTTTCTATTATACAATATTATGTGATGTTATTTTATTGTTATTTTATCATACCTAAAATATTTTCTTATTTTAATTACTAAATATATATTAAAATTTTAAAATATTTTATAAATATAATTATCAAACAATAAATAACTTTTTATAAAAATTCAACTCTTCGAAAGTTCTACTTTCAAAAACTCCAAAAGCTCTACAATCAACAACAATCTCAAACAGAATTCTAGTCTAACTAGGTAAGTGCTCAAGATCACACATCATAAACAAATTGCCAGATATAATTTGTTCATGAAATGCATCAAGCTTGGATTTAGAGGCCTAATCGGCTTCATGTGAATTTGATTTATTTAATAATCAATTGAGTTAACAAAATTAAGCTCAAACTAGAAAATGATTCATTTAACTTTTTCTGAATATAATTTATATCAAAACTATGTATACGAAAGATTACAAAGTAATAAACTAATTAAACAAGACATTCATGACTTAACCATAAATAATAGATGAAACAAGCTAGTGTCATGTCTATCAAATCAACTTGTGTTTCTAACTTTTTTTTTTTTTTTTTGGTAAATCGACTTGTGTTTCCATCAAATCAACTTGTGTTTCTAACATATTAGATCGAGTGGTTTGGACCAACATACATAAATCTACTTGGTCTCCCGTTCTTTTGGAAAGTTTAAACTCTCAATCTCATCAATTCAAAATTACTGATAGAGATTCTATATAGAAAATCTACACCATTGATTATGATTTCGGACATAAAAAGTACTTTGAAACCAAAAGAAAAAATCATTTGATTTAGAAAATATTTGTCTATGCATCAAATGATCCAAAAATATACTATTTAAATAACTCAATACAATGTTTTGCATAATTTATGTTTCAAAAATATTAAAATTTAGTGAATTTTAATATATATATATATATATATATATATATATATATATATATATATATATATATATATATATATATATATATAATCTCAATCCTTCCCTACAATGAAGAGTAGAACAACATATTTCCTGCCTGCACATGGCCGCATGCACGAAAAAATGTAACGCTTTGAACATATGAATAAAATCCAGCTAGAAGGACGGGAAGAAAAAAAAAAAAATTTTTCACACCATGCTTCGGCCCCACGCGTAAGCCAACCACGCACGCACCGCCCGCGGTGCACAAAGAATTTCTGTTTTCAATACCAATCGTGTACCATACATGGGGTTCCTAACAGTCAATAGGGAAATTATCAGTACACGAGAGAGGAACGGCTTATTAGAGCGGTGCTCTAAGAGGATTTGTATTTAGTTTCCATGTACGCTAACACGCACCCATTAAAATCCCAGGGTACCTAAGATGGCTTCTCGACATGCTTGAGGTTTGGTGGACATAATTCTTCCTCCATGGAGGAAGAGACCCCTGGCCGGTAAAACTTGGATTGGTGGACAAGAATTGTAGCATACATTGAGCAGGGCAATTCTTCATCGACAGAGGATTGTTTGTCGAGGGTAAGCTCACCGTTTCATATTTAAATATGGCCTTAATCCGCCAGGTTCGCTTTGAGGTCAGTGCAGAACATGGCAGATATGAAAATAAGCAATTTTAAACTTTAAATAGAACAAGGATCAACTCCTAACTTAAGTTGACATGTCATGAATTTTAAGTATATAAATCGGGCATGAGATCTGTACGGAGGTAGCAAGCAACAGAAAAATGACATTGAAGCCAGATGATTTCATTGCACACACTAACAGAAAAAGATGACGGGAAAGGGATGCTAGAGTTCTTTACCTGACAGGCCTTATGTGTGTTTCTGCAAAATAGAAACTTGAAGAACGAATAGAATAGTTAGCATTGGAAATCCAAAGCAATACATTAGGCAAGCAATCTATTGGAGCTCACCAAATTTGATGAAGTAACAGCATGACAACCAATAGTTTCAATACAATGGCAACAAATATCTTGTCCTGGAATGCTGCAAGAGCACAAAAGATGAAACAAAGCAGCTCCAATAACTCTGCTATCCTATGAATGTTCAAACGAGTCACATCTATGAGTCGTCTTAAAAGTTATACATGATAGGTAGAAGTGCGTTCCTGGGTTAGGTACAGAACATCAAAGTTCTCCAACTTGTGCTGCGTTACCTGTATGATTCCAGAATCCTGAAATAACATAAGTATTTACATCAATGCCATTGAGAAACAATATGGTAATATGTAAGGGTAGGTAAAAGAGAAGCCCAAAAGCTGAACAGCTGCATTCTGAATTTTTCCGTTGTAAGACATTAGCATCGTGCAGTAAACTATGTAAGTGAGATACTCATTTTCATTATGTGTATGCTAGCAGGAAAATTTGTCCAAAACCAGTCACCAGTGCTAGTAAGCATTTTCCTTGGAACTGTGGTGTCTCTTCTGCACGGCAATTCAAAAATTAGATTAGCTCTGAGCTTCCATTTCCCCAGGCACGTCAAAAAAAAACCCAGCTGGTTGTAGCGCAACTCTGCTGGAGCTTTATAACCTATAAGAAACTCAGATTCTATTAATAGGGTTAGTGTAAAATACTGTTTCATATATAGTTAGCTCTAGAACCACTATAAGAGTAAACTATTTATTCTTTCTATTATATGGACTTCTCTCTTTCTTTTTAGTAGAAAAGAATTATATAAACTTCTCAAATTTTCCTAATCCAAATTCACACATAATGAGCATTCATGCTTTCAGCAGTCTGCCAGAGCTTTCATATGTGCTCTTTGTTGAACAGTTTCAAAGGTAATTCGCGTAAGTCAGTTGATAGACTATCATTTACTGTTTTATTCATACTCCTACCAGCTCTGTTTATGATACTAGAGCAAGCAAGAGAAGTGAGAAAGCCCAAGGAGCTACACAATATGTGCTAACATATTGGATTTTCTCTTCTGTAGCTAGTAGTCTTATTCTTTCTCATCTAAAACTTGGTATGGTTGTAATCATGTGTTATCTGACATTGTCAGTATCAGACCTTTGCATGATGGAAGGTTTGCTACATGGATTTTCAAGTATCTAAATTCAGGTTATTAGTGGCTTTGATGCCATCCATAGCCTATAAATTGTTTGAGTAACACATTGGTTGCTCCTGCTATCTATATGGTTTGATGTACAAGTTTCTTGATTCTTGTTTTGTGGTTCCTATTTTGAAGTAGATTTTAAGTGTGTTTGGCCAACAAAGAATTAAAGTTCTTGTCCACTTAAGAGTAGATTTTAGTAAATGTATACATGAAATTTGAACAATGGTGTTTCCATCTTGAACTTATCTTAGGCCTGGGACCTATAAGTCTCGTAGCTGATGTTGGTTACGCCATCTACCAAATTGTATAAGTAGGCTCTTTAATCCACTAATACCATATCATTCTCTGCTTTTAGTTCAAAATACTTTGGTAGGTACAGGGGCTAAAAAATCCACTTTTGTGGGTGGTTTCACCATAATAACTTTTATAGTAAATTAAATTGATCCCCGTTAAAGTTTAGGATAATTATAAATTCCCAACTAATGTTTCAAAATATATATTACACTACGTAACTATTGCTATGTATAACACATAACCCCCTACATTATCTTTTTGTTAAATAAGCTAACAAACCTTGCTGCCATCATCACTTTCTAACCCATTTAAGTCCTAAAATATCTCATATTTTTTTTATTTTTTTATTTTCTTTTTATTCCATTTGTTATTTGAATTTTTTCCAAATTTTCAAATTTTATGGTTTGCCAAATTATTCCCAAATATCGAATTTGTGATGATGATTAAAACTCAGTCAAACAAGTATGCTTATTAAAATCCAAGATATTTATATATAATATACCAGATTTGGGCTTTATAAGCTCATTTGTGTCATGTGGCTATTCATGGCTACTGGAATCTATGGCCAAAAGCGGGCATGGCCCATCTCAAAGCCCAAATCTGGTAAATTATATACAAACATCTTGGATTTTAATAAGCATACTCCTTTGATTGAGTTCTAATCATCCTCATAAGTTCGATACTTGGAATAATTCGGCCAACATAAAAATTTCAAGTTTGGAAAAATTGAAATAAGAAGAAGATAATAAAATTAAGAATATAACTTATTTTAAAAATCAAATAGGTATTTAATAAAATAAGAAGGAGTGATGTTAGTAAGGCCTTTCAGATTATTTAATAGAAAGATAATAATAGGGGGATATGTGTATATTTCCGAAATGTAGTATGGGAATTTGTAATCACCCCAAATTCAAGGGGAAATCAGTATAATTTACTCTAATTTTTTAATTCATAATTACTCATGATTTACTCAAGCTTGTCTCATCCATGAGTTAAGTACTTTGCCTACACCAATGCAGAAACCGTCAAAAACTATCTGCTTCGCTGGAGCCACTCAGCTAGAAGGGCAATCTATAAAAACTTATGCCAATCTAAGGACATCTATATTGTACCCTCAACTCCAGAGCAAATGATGTTGCCAAAAGAACATAACGGTATTTAGAAACAAGATCCTCTCAAAAATGGCCCAAGAAATGTGTTACATACTTGCGTTAAACCACAACAAAGTACCAATTGACTTGTGATTTCATATTCCTTGCTAGAGGGTGCAGAAAACCTTCAACATAAACACCCTTATTTTAAGGTATAGAAAAATATGACTCTATAATTTCCATTGCATGTATCTTGATTTCGAACTCGTCCCTCCTAATTAAAAGTTCTAAAAACATAAGCAAATTACCACATCGCTCAAAGTGGTTTGTGCCTTTAATTCCATCCTTTATTTTTGAAACTTCACATGAACTCTCCTTGATGAAAGCCCACTCCACTTTTTGTTAGTCCACAGGGTTCAACAATTGTCTCTCTCTCTCCATAAACGTAGATACATACATACAACCATAAATACATAATCAAGTCGCAGGCTGTAATTCTATCAAGCATCTTAATTACATAAATTTCTAAAGTGATATGAACAAACAAACCTCATACAAAGCAACAACTTCTCATATGATATTAGTGAACAAATCTATAACTTTTCTGAACCAGTGGATATTTCGACATGAAAATTCAAAAATCTAAATATATGCAACTCTGCAAATTGATTTTATACATATAAATACATATAATATATTTGCAAGTGACAGTTTGCTCAGAAGGTATATATATACATATTATTCAAGATATATTTGGCAAATATCGATATCTAATATGGATACTATACAGAAATGACATGATTTGAGGTATCTATGTTTCCTAGGGTTCCATAATCATATAATTTCTGGAAAGTGAAAACAAAATATATAGATCTATTTATAACTAACAAGAGAACAAGTCATTTACTTTGTATTTCCTTGATTCTTGAGACTGGATTCCTCTTTCAAAATTCTTCTACCATCTAACTTGTATATGAACGTAAATATTGATATACAGCTTATTTTATTTTCCATGGTATAATGTTAATATACAGATCCCAAACTGGACCAGTAACATATGCTACAATTTTAACTTTTCAGTATAGAAAATTGATTAGATACTGAGCAATGCTCCAGGACAAGGAAGAACATTAAATCAAGCTTGTCTAACATGTAACGCTTCTAAGCAAGTCCATACAATATGAATCAGTAAAAAACACATAAACACTCAAGTGTTTAACTTGAACCCTAGTTGCATACATGTTCAAAGTCCTAAGCCTGCCATTGAGGTTTGGAAAATACATTTAACTAGGTTTGACTTCGCTGTAACACATATTAACAAAAATAAAAAAATAAAAAAAATAGAAAAGTAGCCCGTGCATGAGAGCGCATTGCTCAAGCATTAAATCTTTAGTGTGCTGCTGAATATCAAGACAACCATATTCTCAGACATTGATAGTGCCTCTTGCACGAAGGTCCCATGAAATTACAAAACAACGTCAACCTTGAACTTAGCATCATTTAGCCTCAGGATAAATGCATCAAAAATTCCTTGTGATTTAATAATCAATATCGAACATCCTCTGGATTACTCAAACAAATATGCATAATTTTGATAATCCAGTGAAAAACAAAATAAACCTGGTGTTTTGCAACCAATATTCACAGCTCAAGAACTTCTCATATGACATCACCTAATAAGGTTTTCAAGTATGCGTTATGCTATAAACTATATGAAATTACATAAGTTTATGTTTAATTATGTTTCTACAAAATGTTCCCAGAAGATCGTCAATTTAGAGCGCATTCATTCGTGAGGTATACTATCTAATTCAATATTAGAATCACCATACAGGATAATTAAAAATGAAGGAAAAGAAAAGAATCCGAAACTAGGGCATCAAGAAAACCCTGACCTGTTCACCGGCGTTTCGATTCTACCGGTTCCGTTCCGAGGGCAATGGGCGGTTAAATCCCCCTCTCCGATTCATGTACTGCCTCGGCTGCCTCTTGGTGACCGCCCGCACACCACTCACGTCGGCCCCCGATACGGGCTTCCCCTTCGTGGAGTCGAAACCCAGCGGGATCCCCAGCTTCTTCATCATCTCCAGCTCGTCCGGGTCCAGGTCAGTGGGCACCGCAGCGTCCCCCTCCGCCGGAGCACCGCCGTCGGGGGCAGCGGCACCGCCGCCCTGCTTCTTGCGCTCCTTGGCGGCGCCGTCCGCTGTCTCCAAGGGGCGGACGAGCGGTGGCGATCCCGTTCGTCGTCGCTGCCCTCGCGGCGGCGCTTGCGGCGGTGGTCGTCAGGGGAGGGTGAGCGGCGGTGGTGGCCGTGGCGGCGGTGGGAGCGGTCGGCCGAGAGGGAGCGGGATCGGGAGCCGCGACGGGTGTCGGGGGAGCGGGTGCGGGAGCGGGCGCGGCGGCGGCGGTCCGGGGAGCGGGACCGCTTCCGGTGGTCGCGGTCTCTGGTACGCTCCCGATCCCGATCTCGGTCGCGGTCGCGGTCCTTATCCCGGTCTCGGTCTCGGTCTCGGTCGCGGTGGCCGTAGAGGTCTCGATCGCGAATCTTCTCCTTCTCTCTTCGCCTCTCCGCCATATCCTCCTCTCTCCCCGCACTACTGTGGTGTAAGCTCCCCTACGGAGAGAGGAGAGGGAGAAGCGAGAACGGAGAGAGAGAGCGTCGGAACCTTGAAGAGGTTTTGTTGTCGAGGCGGAATAGCCTGTTACCAATGTTTGTAAGCCTGTGAAGGAGGGGAGGGCTCCCCTGCGATGAGGCCTTTAGAGGATTCAAACCGTCGATTTCATTTAATCCAGACCGTAGAGTGGGAATCGTTCGGCTGGCTCTTTTTTGGAGACAAATCAGGCCAATTAAGCCCCACATTCGCAAGACTCATCGATGGTCTTGTGTAGCGCGAGCCCCTGATCATTCATCAAGAAACGCGAGAAGTGCGGGTCGCCTAGGATGCGTGTCTCCAAGGTCCTCATGTTCGTAGATGTATGTAATCCATGAAATAGGGCACGATAAAACTCGTATTCCGTGGTTCTGACACCCAATAACTAAGAAGGTGCCAAGGAACATTGGCCCTTCTGAAGATGCAAGTGGGCCCAAACACTATATTTCATTAAAATAATGGAATAGAGTTGCGGGAATAAAAGGAAGCTTATTCTCCTTAACAACCTTTTCAGTCTTATTTCGTCTTTATTTAATCTAATCTAAAAAAGGGAGGATAATTTTGTCTTTCTAACAAAATCCAATGTATCATGAATTCTGATTGCACTTCATTCTTCCTGTACTTATTTCTTCAGCCAAACACCCAAATCCACTATTTTTCATGGTATGAATCCCATCCCTCTACAATATAACAGATAAGCCACTAATTTTTATTCCACTTTGATGAATACACAAGGCCGGCATAGATGTTAGTTTCAATTTTCATTTTGAGCCTAACATTGTTCTTTATAAATTGGGGCTTGCCTCAATGTAAAATTGTTTTGCTTAGCAGTCACAAGTAGTAGATTCTTTCTTGGATGTACTTAATGTATGTGAGTCTCCCCTACCTTCCTCTTAAATAATATATTACTAAATTTTCATGCAAAAAACTAATTAGAAAAAAAAAGTAAAAGAAAAAAAAAAAAGAAGATAGGATCACACAGTTGCTACGAGAACATATACATTTATTAAGTTATTATCCCATGTACATGCAAAATATCTGGCTGTAGTTTGTGGATATAAATTTTACAATGATTGATTACCAAAAAAAAAATTACACTGAATTGTCTTGTACAGTGACTTATTGGCCTCACAATATTGTCGTTCTGCCAAAATATGGCCTGCGTCCATTTGATGCACATTCGACTAGGCAGCCGACGGCTCACTCGACCAAGCCCCTTTTCCAACTAGGTTGGACTAATGTTTGGTGGGCTTGTCCACGTTTCGGTCTTAAACTAAGCCTAGGCTTATGATTTATGACATGGCCCAATTTGGGCCGGCTTGAAATATATATAATAACTAGTTTAGAATCTCATGCGATGCACGATATATATTTATTTTTTAAATAATATTTTTATAAATTAAAAATTTAATATAATATAAAAGACATCATAGATGATATCGAATATTTCAAATTAAAATATAAATTTAAAATATTTAAATAACATAATAATAAGAAGTAACATAATTATTTCTATCTTCTACCAGCAGAAAAATTATTTTTTGAATCAACATTTTCAGCATCAATTATTTCGGAATCTTCATGATTAAGCAGAACATGACCACCTATTTGCATCCCACATATATCTCTTTTCTTCATAGTCTATCAATAAAAATAATATATATTTTATTATTATATAATTTTTTATTTTATTGAATTTTTAGTCATCAACTTACTTCAGAGAAAAGATAAAGACAAATTTTCTGATAGTTGAATTGTTAATAACTTCTTAGTCCCAATAGTTCAGAATTTCCAGAATGACTAAGAGACAATGATGATATATACATATCTGAGATTAGTAGTTTGTATTCGTTTTGTATGTATTTAAGAATGGATGGTTAAGTAATAGTAGGAGGTAGACAGTAGTCATATTGTATTTGTATTTATATGCATGATTGTAGTAGTTGACTCATGGGGACAATCCCAATTAATATTTTTTTTGCCCTTGGGTTCAAAGCCAGAAATATGGAGATCCAGTAGAAAAGGGCCTTTATATAATAAATACATTGTCAGGGTTTAATTGCAAAACATCCCTAAACTAAATTAACTCAACATGATCTGGTTAAGTCAATTGTCAAAAGGGCTTAATTGAATATAGTCTTTATCAAGGGTCTAAATGCAAGATTTTCTATTTAAATAAATAGATCTATGTCAGATTTCAGATCGGGTTGGGATCCAAAATCCAAATCCATTAGGCCCATCTCTTTCCTTCCTTTTTTTTTCCTTCCCCGATTGCCGATAGAGAGGAGCTTACGCTTTCTCCATCGATATTATCTACTTTCCCAAATCTCCAACCATAACTCAGAAAAAAGAAAGAAAAAAAAAAAATCTCCACTGGCACCAGCCAAACGGACTTCTCTCTCTCTCTCGTAGAAGAAACACAACGCACTCAACCCCACATTTAGACGACCCATGACATCTAATTCAACGGTTCTCATTTGCTCCGCCGCCCAAAATAAAACAAAGACGTCCCACCCCTAACTTATGCGGACCTAGTTCGTCTCCGCCCAACAATTGTTGGGCTCGAAACTCAAATTAAAATGAAAAAGAAATAAAAGGCCGAGGGTGGGGCGGAGAGAGGGAGACAGGAGAGAGAGAGCAGGAGGGGGTGGAGAGGGGAAGAGTAGGAAAATAAACGAAAGTGCATCGCGGACTCGTTGCGATAATCTTTTTCTCTGGAGGGGAGAAAAAAATTAGAGGGAAAAATTGTAAATTTCTCCAACTCCTGGGACGAGGTTCAAAGATTCTTCGCTCATCCCCTTCTTGCTGAATCTAGCGTTAGGTCTTTTTTTTCTCCTCTCCTGCATGGCGTCGTGGCAGCGTACAAGAGAGTTGTTAGGGCATGATCCGAGAATGTGAATAGCATCGTCGGAGTAGTCGTGATAGTGGGGAGTTGAAGGCCGGCCCTCTCTCCATTGTTCGAGCTTTTTTCTTTTTTTTTTTTTAGCCACATGTCGTGCAATTGTTTAGCCACGTGTCGAATAGAGACGCCTCCACACGGTTGCTCCATTTTTATATATATATATAGATATATAATACGAGCTGTGAGCATATATGCCAAGCATATATATTTCACATACATGATAAAAATATATGACATTACTGCATGTTCTACAAGTACAGAATAGTAGTTTTTTTTATGATTTTTTAAAAAAAATTAAGCTTTGTATCAATTCATATTTGAAACTATAAATATATGAAATGAAGAATGAAAAATCATTCTTTATTGCGAATGTGAACATATTATTAGAAAAAGAATTCTAAAATTGTTCTTTGTTATTTTATAAATTTATAGTTCATCAAAAATTTGATTGTATTTGTCCAATATATAGACTGAGAAGCCTGGTCTATTCAAGCTAAGACGGCTTAATTAGCCTGATTTTAGTCCCAACTTAATTATAGTTTCTTCGGTTGGGTATGGGCCCATCCGAAGATACCAGGTGCCTAATGACATAGGAGTTGGAGACCATTTATTGCCTAGGCCAACCTGCCAACGCGCATCCGCAATCCATGTCCCAAGATGTGTATGTTAAGGTTACTTGTCTAGTTCGATCAACATCCAACTCACTCACTTAAGTTAAATTAAAAGAGTAATTGGTGTGCAGTCAAGAAAACTTTTGGACAATTATGAGAGAACAAGAGGATGGTCATGTTATTGTCAAGATAACGGACATAGAATATTAAAAGGTAGAAGAAAGTTTTGTATTTGGCTAAATTTCTTTTGCCTCTTTTATCTAATGTTTATATACTTGCACTTGCATATATTGCCGGTCTACATTGCCACATGACTGAGTGCTTGTGCATTCCTTCCTTGCTATAGTAGTGCAACGGGGGAGTGCGTTCTCTCCTTCAGCAAACTAGACTAACTTACAATTACGATAAAAAATAACTTAACTATTCCATATAAATTAAAAGCATCACATGTGATAATTAAAGGTCACATCAAAGGGTTTATATTTTGCATTATATTTAGAGGGGGTGATATTTATTGATTGCGAATTCTTTGACTAATCACTAATGTACGCATGCATGCTCTTGTTCTAGAACAAATGAGGCCTAGCTAATTGACAAGGCAATTTATGTGGCAAACATTACAAATGCATGCATCCAGCTTGGGATGGTTGTTGGTTTTAGAACGAGCTGAAAACAGGAAGTGTATTGACTATATTATAAAATATTACCAACAAAAATATAATAGTTTCCCCCATGATAAAAGATCAAAATTATTAGACTTGGTCGCCATGTGTCATCTCTAGCTCATTTGACTCCTAAGGTGAAATATATTTAAATGGAAAAATTAGTTAAACACCCGTCAACTTAGAAGCCTTCACCTACTTAGTTTCAAACGTTTTAAAATGATCTTTCAATTTAGTTAAGCAGTTCAATATGGTCTTATCGTTCATTTTTATTCATCCGAACTTATAAGATTCTGACGTGTGATGGTTGCTTGAGATTTTTAAGATCGAAATACTTATTATGTGGAATAGTTTAGATGAGAGGAGCGATGGGCAGGTAGGATAGGATAGAGGATATTAGAAGAAGAGGATATGGTAGGAGTGGATGAGGCTTAGGACTAAATTAGAGAGAGAGGGATGGAGATAGTAGCCAAGTTTAGAAAGGAGGAAAAGAAGGTGCTAGAAGAGGAGATGGAGAGAGTGGGTAGGACACGGATAGGGCTCAAGACCAAGTTAGATGGAAAGAAAGAATTTAGAGGAGAAATGAGGATAGCAATTAGGTCTAAAAAGGAGGATGATATATCGGAAGAGAAGGTCGTGGTGAGAGCGGATGGAGCTGAGATCATGTTAGATAAAGAGGATGAACGAGGACAAAATATGGAATTTAGAGAGGAGGAAAAGAAAATCTTAGAAAAAGAGGTGTTGGGAGTGGAGAGGATGAAAAAAAGAAAAAGAGATGGTATTTTTTGATAAATAAGCCATTTGTGTCGAGCAAAATTATCCTTTATGGTGGTGTTTTAACAACAATAAATGTTGTATTGGATTCGAGCGAACAATTTAACTAAATTTAGGACTATCTTAGATTTTTTAAACTTAAGAGGCATTAAATGAAACTGATCCTATATTGGGGAGACGTTCCAGAAATTTTTTATATTTAATTTAATCTTAGATCATGGACCAGCATAGCAATTCTAGACAAATCAACTAAAACATGATTAGAGTTCAAACTTATGTATCATGAGCTAATCCAAGAGGCCAATGTCACCATTCTAAAGCACATACCAAGCAGCAACACTAAAACAATATCCGGGAATATTTTGGCAACGGGAGAGATCCACAAATATAGAGAATACTAACAGTAAAAAAGTTTGGCCATAATTGGATAATTAAAATAAAAGAGGGTAAAAAGAGGGTTGGTTTGCTGTCGTTATTGTTCTTCAAATAATTGATAGATAATTGGGTAATCGTTCATTATCATGGTTAATCTATAATTATTTAAGAAATTAATCATCAGAAGAAGTTATGAATATTTTAATATTTTTTAATGACAGGTGCTATACTAATGCCGACACCCCAGCCCAGGCACCATTTTTATGGAATAAGAAGGAACCGAGACGCATGGATGTTAGGAACCGACTCGAACCTAATCCGACCATGTGGCAACATAGAAAATCTGGACGGTCCAAGCGGAGCAATCGTAACCACTCCTTTCTAATTTAATTACCCGAATCTTTAAATTTTTTACATGCGACCAGACACGCGTGCGTTTCGGGCAGGCGGTCCGAGCAATAATATTCCCGCGCTCCTTTTCACGCCCACTCCCCCTCCGTTACTACTGCTCTCATTAATCAACTGCTACCATTTCTTTTTACTACCCAACTTTCAGAGGAAGAGAAGACCGACGGCATCGGCAAGCACAAAAGGCAAATCAAACGTTCCAACCGAGGGATTCGTGAGACCTTCGAGAAAACCCAACCCACCACCATTACGAGCGCCATCTCCTTTCGCTAAAAACTTTCTTCATAAAAATTGTCGCCATCTCTCGCCCCCTCCCTCGTCCGGGAGCAGTGAGACGGAACAGCGGGAGACGCAGAAGCCTCCTCTTTCGTTCCCCAGGTGACCATCCATCTTTTTCTCCTCGTTGGTTTAAAAGAAATTTGCATGCAGTTACTTTGATTTTATTTCTTACCATTTGATTTGATTCTTAAACAAAAAATATGACTAAAATCTGACTAATATTTATATTTATATTTTTAATTTGATAAAATATAGATATAGATATAGATATATATACGATCATTAGATTTAAAAATTTATATCTATATTTATTTTAAAAAATAGATACGGATTCAAATCAGAATCGGTATAATTCAGACATTTGATTCTTATAACGATAGAATGAAAAATATTTTTAAGTATGTTAATATAATTATTTATTTTTTTAAAAAAATTAATGAACATCATATAAAATTAAATAAGATTATAAATAAAATAAAATATTTTTTACAAATCAGATAATTATCTGTTCATATATATATATATATATATATATATATTTTATAAATTAAAAAATAAATATGAATAATTGTCAGATGTTCAAATTACTATTCATTTTGGGTAGATTTAGATAAAAAAAATTGTTTTAGATAACATATGAATATTATTGGATCCATTATTATTTTTACATAAAATATCAGACGGACGGTTCAGCCATTCACCCACTGCCATCAATCCGGTGGGTCTCATCTAAGAAAGATAGGTGATCAGAATGGACAATGGCCCCTGGAACCTGTTGTTGAGTCCCACCTTTGATTTAGTCCGTAGGATCTCCTCTAGTAAATCTACAGCGGTGGGT